>NW_013952752.1:128219-134022 GCF_001266775.1 Austrofundulus limnaeus | reverse complement strand
TATATATATATTATATACATATACTCACAAATACATTTGTGTCTTTTTTCACCCATAAAAAAATGACCAGACCGCTGACATGTCTCTCTACTTCAGTTATTCCTAGCTGTGCAGCATCACTAAAGCTACGTTCACACCTAACGCGTGTTCAGCATCTAAAACGCACTATGTTCGGACCAGAACAGAGACTAGACGCACATCCTGATTTTTTTCCAGTCTGTCTTTAATGAGGGATAAAATAAAGATGAAATAAAGAAAATGGCTTTGCTTGATTTACTGAGAGCAAGCGAACGTTGTGCTAGACCAGATAAKTAATTCACCAAATAATTTAGAGGCGGTTTGTTTGGTGAGTTTCACCACTCCAGGAGCTGCGAGCTGACAAACAGTTTTTGTCCCGAGCCCAGTTTAACACCACTATCAGTTTAACGAGCCGCTGACCCACATCGGTGCCGATATCTCCAGCCAGAACACCAAATACAGATGATCGATTTCAGCTAAAGATCTCCTGTTCGTYTGTTTCATGTTAGTGAGCAACATTCAGGAAACCGTCACGCCAAGATAAATGGGCTAGACGCACCGCGAGACCTCTAGACGCGCATCCACCATAGACTTTGCWCGTAAACCAGAYGCTCCTGCTGCTCAAAAATGCGTTCGGTGTGAACCCAGCACTATCGTGATCAAACAAATATCACTCGACCAACCGTTTCCTTTCCCAAAACAGAAACAGAAAAATAAAAAAAGTGGAAACTTTACATCGGACGTTAACATCAACCCAGTTTTACTTATCGGACCAAAACTGAAGTTAATGCCAATATATCATGCATCCCCAGCTTAGATATTCATGAAAAAGCTCATCTAAGGAAAGTGTAACACAAATCAGCTTAGAGCAAATACATTGGGTCTGTATAACAGCGTAAATTTACCTGTTGAATTTGTGCCGTTACAATGGCATTTCCATAGCAATCTCAGCTTTTTCCAGAGGTAGGCCCGCTTTGCGCATTTGCGTTAACTTCTAACTACGAAATGGTCTATTAGGTGAACGTACATGTAAAATTGAGTACAGTTTTGGAGAATGCCTGACTTAAAATAGCCATTGCCTCTAACCAAAATTAACACAGTATTCAGAATATTTAAATAACAAAAAAAAAAAACTGTTTATTTGGTATGAACTGGTAAACTGCCCAGCTCTACTCTCTTGTAAACGTTTCCTTTGACCTTTACTGCTTCCCTTTTGTTACAAATCCCTCCTGAAAYTTTTCTCCATCCACTCATCTTCAACTTTTTACCACACTCCCCGTTTACCTGGACACATCCACCATCTTGGTTTCAATGGGGTCTTCTTGTCTGTGCTGCAGGTTTGGGCCTGGAAGGAAAACGTGTGGGAGAAAGAGAAGGGGACRCTGCTGGAGAGGTACACAGTGGAGCAAAGCAAACCATCAGCCGAGGGAGGCGGCGTCCTCTCCACGCTCACCATCAACAACGTAATGGAGTCCGATTTCCTGTCCACCTACAACTGCACAGCCTGGAACTCGTTTGGCCCTGGAACCATGATTATCTCTCTGGAGGAGACTGGTGGGTTTATTTTCAAGAATTTGGAGGAAAATATAGGCTGATATCTCATGGAAAATAACAGAACAGTCTAGTTCCAAATGTAATCTCTAAATATAGACCTATTTCAAATTGACATTTTATTAGTGAAAWACTTGAAAAAGCTGTTTTACATTCAGATTCAGAGTTATCTTCAGTCTAACAATGACTTAAATATTTGTCAGTCTAGTTTTGGTGTATTCACAGTACAGAAAGAGCACTCGTTAAAGCTGTAAATAWTTTGCACATAATACCTAATTTTGCAAAAATATCTGTCCTTGAACTTCTGGACTTCAGTTCCACTTCTGACACAGTTAATAATAGTATCTTGTTAGACAGGTTAGAAACCTGGTTTAGCTTCTCTAGTCCAGTTTTTAACTGGTTTCAAACACAAGTTATATTAGAAGTTCTTTGGTGATGGAAGTGTGTTGTTTGTGGTGTACCACAAGGGTCAGTTCTTGGTCCATTTTAATTAAATCTGTATTATGCTTCTACTTGTACATGTCATTTAGAAACATAATGGAAACTATCAGAATTATGCAGATGATTTACAGTGGTATATTTCCTTATCTTTGGATGATGTATATCCTTTAAACTCTCTGAGTCTGTCATACACCTTCTTCCAACTAAACAAAGACAAAACAGAACTCATAAGTTTATTTACACTAAGATTAATATGTTTTTAATCAGTTTGGGGAAGCCCAGACAATGATGTCATAGCTTTGGAAGGTTTCGTTTGGTTAACTGATGACATTTGAGTTAATTGGAGGCAGGCTTGTGAATCTATTTAAGGTTCACTCTTAAAAATAAAAATGAGCCAAGATATCAGAAAGAGAATTCTCAACCTTTGGTTCACCCTCGGGTCCAATATCCAGATACCTGAAGGTGCCTCGTTCATCTTTTCAGGTAATTCTACACAAGTAAACAAACACCATGTAAATTTCCTGCCATGATACTAAGGACAGAGACAGAACTTAAAACCACACTCTAAAAATGAAATGTTGGATTTACTTAACCATGTTATGTTACCTGGTTCCACTTAACTGAGTTGAGTAAATTCAAAGCAACATACTCATGTTCTTTGGCTAAAAAACTGGTATATTGCTTTGAATTTACTCAACCCAGTTAAGTGGAACCAGGTAACATAACATGGTTAAGTAAATCCAACATTTCATTTTTTACAGTGCACTAAAAACCAACAAAATCACCATTGGTTCAAAAAGTGCACATCAAATCTGAAATGAAGATGCTTGTGAAGCTGGTCAGAGGTATCCACAGTGGAACAAGTCATGGGACTGACCTGGACTAATTTTTTTCAATTCAGTTCAGTTTATTTATACAAAATGAGTCAAACAAATGTTGTCTCAGTGCATTGTAGAAAAAATCAATCAAATCTAAGGAAGCCAGCAGATTGTGTTGAATCACTTCATCCAGTCTCCCATCCTGAGCAGCACACTGGTGACAGTGGAGAGGAAAAGCCCTAGCCCTCCAAATGAGGGTTATTAGTTGACTTTTCTTGTGYGTAAGCTTGCAGCAAACATTTTACCCACCCCCATCTCCCATCTCTTTCTTTACAAGTTTTCAGTCTAAAGATGAGCGTCACTCTCTCTAACACTGTCTTTTCAGAGCTACAAAAACCGTAAATACTGATTCAGTGCAGATGTTTGCTAATGGTGTATTTTTTATTAGTATAATATACACATGTGTAGGCTATATCAGTAATCTAAACTTTTTTATACTGCACACACAGTCAGAGGTTGAGATTTGGGCAGGTTGGGCCGGTTTTACGTTGTGTTTGTGCTGGAAACTGTCATTCCGATCTGGCAACCCTGATTAAAAGTCAAACAATGAGAAAAAGTGGTTTTGTGTCCTTTTTTGTGTATGTAGTCATCTGGTTTCAACTGTATGTCTGTATGAATCTTTTTATGTTTGCAGGTGTAGTTTATTGCACATTCAAATTGAAATTTATTTTAATTGGAAAACACACTGGGCTGCCATTCATTAAATGAGCTAAACAAATAAAGCTGGACTGATTGTGTGAATAACTACACATTTTATATATAAAAAAACGTGTATTTTCTGTGAATATTCTATTTGTGCAGTGATGGACAGGCAATAGAAGCCCTAACTTTCCCTCTCTTTCTCTGTTTCTTTCACCCTGTCATTACAGAGGAGGTTCCAGTGGGGATAATAGCCGTTGGGACGGTGGGCTCCACCATCCTCCTGTTCATCTTCCTGCTGGTTCTTGTCCTTATCTTCTACCGGCAGCGCAAAGGCAGTGAGTCATACTCTGTGTGCCTTCACGTAGAAGTAAAAATAGTCTTTTCAGTTGTCTTTTTTTTATGGAGCTTTAAATTTTTCACGCAGGCTTTAAACCAAATAAGTCAGCTTCCTCTGCTGATGAGAAACCACCCTAAACTGAAAAGTGTGTATCCAGCTGGGCTCACCCTGGCTGCGGTTTGTTTTCCAGGCAGGCGCGGGGTCACGCTGGGTAAACCTGACATCAAGGTGGAGACCATAAACAAGGAGACCCACAGCTTGGAGGAGGACTCGGGCAGCGTGTCCACAGCTTCACGGATGGTCAAGGCCATGTACTCGGTGAGCGGTGGCGACGAGGTGTTTGTGTTTGGGCTAGCGTCTGTTTTTACGACCTGTAATTGTGGAGAAACAAAAACTCAAAATAACTCTTCTCACGAACTGCACTGTACTTTTAAGTTAAAACCAAATTTCCTTTTTAACTCGCTCCTTTTTAACTCTTAATCCCATTTTCTCTTTTTTTTCCTCTCACACTCTGTTCGCTCCATCCCTCCTGTGTTTTATCACTCCCTCTTCACTCCTTTTCCTTTTGTTTTTTTGTTGTTTGACGGTTTAGTTTCTCCCTTCTGTGTCCTTTTCTCCCTCCAATCAGCCTTTTAAAGACGATATCGAGCTGAAGTCTGACCTGCGCAGTGACACCCTCGACACCCGGCAGGAGTAYGACCTGAAGGTGAGAGACCAACATGTCATTGTTGTCTGTTCAGGAAGCAGATTTTACCTTTTAAAAACCTTCTATTTCTCATTTAAACACATCACTAACAGTTGAAATGAACTAAAATATGTTCTGCCTCATGTGCTGTCATGAATCATAATGACCTCCACATGCAAAGTGGGGGTCATATTGTTTTTGTACTTTGTATTTGTGCCGTATGTTTATTTATTTATTTTAAACGATTTTTGGTCAATTGTAGCACAGAAACTGCTGCACCAATCAGCATGAAATTTGGATGGGACATAAGCTCTGCTTTCATTGCAAATGTGTGYAAAACTTTGTCGATATTCTGTTAATGTCGAAAACACAGTTTGCAATTGCGGTGCTTCCATTAAGTAAGAAATGCTATTAAAGTCACGTGCGAATACGTTTGTTCTCGCGATAAGTCATTACAAACATGGCGGCAATGGATGTAAACACATAGCATATTGCTACCATGACACTAGCGCTCATCATCAGAGGAGACGGCGTCTTATCGAAGCTTTTGAACGACAAGCCCCTTATACTCTGGAGCAGCTAATGTAGCGTTTTTGGGAAACTAGTCTTTGAGTTTACTACTTTCTTTTACAACTTCGGTGATTTTACTACTACTTCTACTTCCTGTTGTCTTCTTCTTCKTCGTCTTTTTCGCCACTAGAAACAGCCGGTTCTTGATCAGGTGACTCCCGTGATGCAAATAAAATGTTTCCATTGCAGTTTTGCGAAATACATCAATTTTGATACGGCCGAAAAACCACCTCATCCTAGCGCAAAACCATTTATTCGAAAAACATAAGTTCTTTCAAAATTGATATGTTTCCATTGAGCAAATTTCTTTTCATAATTCTGYAAGAAATATTCATGTTCAAAGACTGAAGTCAGTAGAAAACCACCAATGTTAAATAATATGATTGTTAGACGAGATAAAGCCATACAAAACCAGAATTCTGGAGTGGGGTTTACTGCCATTTGGATGTGACAGGAAACCACACACTGCCGGTCCACCCGGAAATCRATCCATTTATACAGAGTCTTCAATGCCCACGTTCGCCCCCTACTGACGTACGGCTGAATCACAGGCATTCAAACAAAAGTCTTATCTACTGTTATTATAACGTTTTCACTATGCGTTGTTTATAATTCGGACATGTAACTAATCTATATCAATCAAAACATAATAGATTAAACACTGTCAACATTATAAAAAGG
>NW_013952752.1:125315-126899 GCF_001266775.1 Austrofundulus limnaeus | reverse complement strand
AGAGAGAGAGAGAGAGAGGCATGGAGGGATTAAAGCCTAATTTAAGGCTGTTTAATACCACAGTGAACCCCTGCTTTTCATGGGGGTTACGTTCTTACAGGACCCACAAATTGCGAAACACAATTAAGGGACACGGTTCAAAAAAGGTCCACAAACGCTCATTTTAAGATATTAAACCCCAAATTTGCTCCCAGTACATAACATACACAGCATACATTAAAGTTAATTYAATAAAAGCAGTAAAATGCATGGTTACTCACCAAAATGACGTTTGAGTGTCCAGCAAAAAAAAAAAAGATGATAATGTTATTTCTGATTGCTKCCTTGTCCTTCTTTATGTAGCAAACTGTGCTTTAGAATAGAATAGAAACAGCCTTTATTGTCCCGCAGAGGGAAAATTCAGGTGTAACAGCAGCAGCAGATACATCAATTCACAAACAATGTATGCAACAGTACATATGTAGTATGTATGCAACTTTCACTGATGCCATAATGGCGTGCTACGGTGGYATAACTTTGTAATTTCCAAAGTAAATCCAACAATTCGACCTTCTCCTGGAGCGTCTTAATAACCTTGTGCTTCAGTTCACTGGAACCATCTTTAAAAGGTGCAGCACAGTTGGGTGGCATCTTAGACGAGAGCGAAGCAGTTACTGTAACGGCACAGTTAGATGAGCGTGGGCACAGGACACACATCACGTACTGTACTGTTCCATATTTATTTGATATTGAACTGCATTCACATTAATTTTTATGTTACAAAATTATATTTTTGTTAATATTTCAGCTTGAAAACTCACAAAAAAGCACAAGAAAAAATTAAAAGTTCCATACATACAGTGTGTTTACTGTATTTCTGGTTTCTGCAAAAATGCGGGGTTTTAGCTAGGTTCCATAGAAAAATCTGCAAACGGTGAACCACAATTTTGCGGGGATTCACTGTACATCTAAATCTGAACAGCCCGCTCGCAGTCATATGGTTGCGTGATGTTCATTTTTGCACACACCTTTCATAGGACACAAAACACACCACAACCTGTCATGAGGCAGTGTGTCACGGCATGGGTTTCTTCCCACCACGGTCTCCTCTACCTGCACCGCTGTTAGGCCACAAATCTGTCATGGATAGAGCGCCACACTTTTCAGCAGACAGACTCCTCTTTGCACAATCTGCATTCAGGAGTTTTGGGCCATTTTACTATCTTTTTAAAYGTGTCTGGAAGACTCACACAGATGGATGTATTTTCTGACTGCATCCGCCAACCGATCCTTAAAGCTGTCCTTGTTGTTTGCACACAAAGCAGCTGACTTCTGGAAGTGGAGTAGTTGAAGCAAAATGTCAACATTGCTGTTATAATTACCAAAAGAAAAAGCTATAAAATTGACAAGATCCTAGCTATAACCTAAATTAAGCAAAATGTTAGAAACAACAATTAGCTTAACTTTAGCAAAAAGCTATAATTGCCTAAATCTCAAAACTAAAATTGTCAAGCTAGTAGCTAAAAGTTGCATTTAGCAAAATTGTAGATAAATGCTAAAATTTGCTAAATCATTGTAAAAAAACTATATTTTGTAATATATACA
>NW_013952752.1:120483-125249 GCF_001266775.1 Austrofundulus limnaeus | reverse complement strand
GAAAAAACATTACAGATTTCCCAACTCGGTTGCAATATATATGTGTGTGTGTGTGTGTGTGTGTGTGTGTGTGTGTGTGTGTGTGTTTAAATAAAATTTGTAGTTCCAGCTGAAGCTAAAGTGAGCAAGAACTTAGCTAAAATATGCATTTATCAAAACTTCATCTGTTTTTTTTACATTTTGCAAAACATTAACCAAGAGCCAAAATTAGCATAAAGACACATGCACATAAACCTCTGACAAATCACACAATACTTCATGCAGACTACTGTAGGAAAGATTTCGGCCCAGACCTTGTCTCGAAAAGTGGTGGATAAAGCTACTACAAGAACAAAATGATGCGATCTTTGTTACGAGCACATTTCCATTTCAGTTTGTAAAGCTCTGCACTCACAAGAGCCACTTTATATTATTTACCCACCCTATCCTGCTGTCCTGTGTTTGTGTTTCCAGGATCCCACCAATGGGTACTACAACGTCCGAGCTTCCACTCAAGACGAAGTCCTGCCTGGGTCCCGCTCCACCATGCATTACTCTGACTACCGTTCCCCTGCTGGAACACCAGGGGGCGCTGCATCTATCAGCAGCAGCACTGGAGGTTCAGGGGCCACCGCCAGTGGAGGAGCTCCTGGTCCTCCCGGTCCCCTCACCTCACCTGGGCGCCCGCAGGCTTGTTATGACCCCCGACCGCCGTCCAGACTGTCCCACATCAGCTACGCCCAGTTCAACACGTTCACCCGTGCGGGTCAGAGCCAGCAGCCCCCGGCTAATCCTGCCCCCGCAGCCAGTGACTTCCCAGGAGACTGTAGCCTCCTGGACTCCACCTCCCAGTTGGCCTACGACAACTACGGATACCCCTCGCACTATCAGACCTACCGCATGGGCTTCGCACCATCCAGCCTGGCCCCCCTGGAGGCCGGCCCSTCCTACGAGATGTACGGGGTGGGATCCGGGGTGGGCAGCCCCGGGGTTGGGGTCAGCCCGGGAGGCCCGGCTCCATCTGGATCAGAGACTGGGCTCGGCAAATACGGCAGCTCCACTCGCTTCTCCTACACGTCGCAGCACTCTGACTACTCACACAGCCGACACACACAAAGAATGCAGACTCACGTTTGAAAAGCAAACACCTCATCATACTAAAAACACACACACACACATTTCCCCGCACACATTCCCACCAGACACGAACACATCTCACACAGACATGCACAACGTCAGAAAACYTTACCCGTCAGAAGAAACACAGAGAGCAAAAAAAATAAAAATAAAAAAATAAAAACAACAAAAGAAGTTTGAAAACTAGGGTGGAAAATGAAGTTTTAGCGAGGCAGGAAAGGGGAAATTTCAGTTTCTAGAATTTCCCTAACGCGTTTGAACATCTGAGCTCTGAGAGAGCGAAGAGCGCGTCACAATCAAGGCTGGAGAAGCAGAGAGAGGACAAGAGATGACAGATCCGTGGAGCCCTTAGCCTTTTCTATGATCTAACATTGTAAAGTGGAACTGACTGTCAAACGTGGTACGCCCTGATCAGAAGAAACCTCAGCCAGTGGAAGCCATTTCTGGCCACCATTTGTACTTTTCTTTTAGCTGATTGTCTTATTCAGTGATCATAGAGCACATATACAGTATATAGTATCCCAGAATGCCCGTGTGTACAGGACAGTCGGGCCCCGTTAGGCAGCGTTGGGTTGGGGGAGGGTGCTAGGGTCAAAGGGAGGGTTGACATCATTTTGCACTTCATCTACAGTATTCATGCTTTTGATGTCCCTTAAATATATCTCTGTTACGTCTTCTGTTTATTTGCACACCGAGACTAGAGCTTTGTATCCTATTTTTTAACATTACAGAATTATTTTTGTCGATGTTAAACATCTAATGTGTATGTTACGGACCAAAACTTTGAACATGAGCGCACATAAACTGAGTGTTTTGGCTGAGAGATCCACTGAGAGATGGAGAGCAGAGGACAGTTGTGCCAACAAGACGTATTTCACTTTTTTTGTATTAAAAAATAGGAAAAGAAAAAAAAAACAGAAAGAAACCTAGTGCCAAGCGTTCATGTTGTCCTTCACCTTAGATCATGTATATGCAGTAGGAGCTCCTTCTATTGGCGAATGTTGCTTTACGAACCAGGCTTTTTGGTAGAGGGCTCAAGTCACGGCTGTTCATAGGTTTAAAGCTACTCATTGCAARGTATGAAAGCAAACATTAAAAAACATTATTCTGAGCTATACCAAATGATACAGTTTGAAATAGTTCACTCTGGTAGTTTTCCCGATATGCACTCAATGTAAACTTGACCGAACTCACCAAAAACCTTTCCGAAGTTTGAGTCAGCTGATTGACCTACATTAGGCTGGCTGTGGTTTGTCGGTAAACTAATATGGCAGAACCAGATAAGGGTAACATCTTAGAGAAGGTGGAACCAGAAGAGTGATAAAGGGTGGCATTTCTTGGCGAATTTGTCTCATTAGTTATATTTTCCAGGAAAATGGGTGACGTCTCATTTTCAATTGTGTATCAGTTAATATTGTTTTGAAATACTGATGACAGAAATATTTACGAACATATTAACTTTTGGATTTCCCAAACGGAACCTACTTCTTGACCAAAACAAAAAGAAAGTTGCCACCAAAAAAAGGGCACACTAATATTTCGTTGGACCCCCTTTAGCTTTGATTATGGCACACATTCACTGTGGCATTGTTTGGATAATCTTCCTAGACTTGACCAACTGCAGCAGCCCCAGATCATAGCACTGCCCCCACAGCAGACACTATGATGGGTGCATCCTCCAAGACGATGGGTCCCCACTATCCTTCAAATTTAATGGGCTGGAAAGTTCTTAACCCAATGTTAGTAGTTTCTACAATCTCCTTAAATGTTTTCTCTGCTTGATGCCAATGATTTGATCCTTCTCAAACAGACTGACATCTTTTCCACGACCACAGGATGGGTCTTTCCACAGGGTTAAGAAATGAGAAGCAACTCATTGCACCAGTTGGGGTTAAATACAGTAACTTAATCGCCCTTGCAGTAGTTATCCAATAGGAGGCTCGTACTTATTYGCTTAGTTAAATCCAGGTGACCACTTTTTCTTTTATTTATTTTTTGGCCAGGCAAAGCATTTTCCATCCCTTTGGCTGTTTCCTTAATAAACAAATGAGGTAGTTGACAGCTGTTTGCTAGTTTTATTTACTATTTTTATTATAAGGACACATTAAAGTTTCTGTCACATGCCTAGCCTTCAAATACAAAAAGTCAAAGAAAATATCTTCATATTTAGGAAAATTGACATAAAACACACGATTTACCCATTTTATCACATACCTGGCATATTTTCCTTTGAATTTGGCTCATCTATAGTGAAACAGGAAGTGACATCAAAGGGGAACTCTTTAAGAAAGAAAACTCCCTGGTCTTTGTTTATTAAAACAATATTGTTTGATCTCTGACTTTTCTTCATCTCTCTCTTATGGGGACTAAAATTATCTAAAGAAACATCAGAAAATTCCCTGCTGTCTGTGTTGTTAGCCGTTGTAGCAAAGTTTTGTTTACATGCAGACATTCCCCTTTGACATCACTTCCTGTTACTTCACATGCAAATATCTCAACAACTGTTCATCTCAATACCTTGAAATTGCTTTTGCAATATGTTATCAATGTTGTCTTTCCAAAAGTGCAATCACATTTATCACAAAAAAAAAAGATGTCACAGGCACTTTAACCATCAACGTGAGAACAATATTGTGCAAATGATCTATGATTTTTGACTTTACCTGTCTTTCTGACTTTGCAATGAGTAGCTTAACGCTTTTTCTAGCCAAGCTCTGAGCTACAAGCCTGGTACAGACAGACTGAGAAATGAACCACTCATTTGAGTTTAGAATGGCCTTACAGGGGAACTTGTCATACATTTCCATTTTGAATCATTCCTCATTGTTCGTCTGCCAAAAACGGCCTAAGGAGAATGTGTACGAAGAGGTTTATTGAAGGCTCGTCTACAATATTGATACGTAGTAGTGTGTGTGTGACTGTGAGCGCGTGTGGGTGTGTGAGAGCCATAGATCAAGGAGGGGCGTGTGGGTGTTGCATTGATTTGTACATTGTATAGGAATGCGAATGACTGCGTGTGGATGGGGGAACACACTGTAAACACACAGCACCGACCTACAGCGTGACTGTTTTCAGTATGTTTCTGTGTGTGTGCGCATCTGTTACAAGGGTGTGTGTTTCAATATATGTCCATATCATTTCTCTCACAATCCTGTTCCAGTACTTTTATACCTCTGGTAGGACTGTAATCCTGTATTATTGTGTCTTTGAATTTAGAAAAATCTAATGTTTATCTTATTGTACTGTTCGTAGCAGAGACAACTGTTCAGAAGATGTACAACGAACATTATCAAACTCTCATTTTTTAATTTCATTATCTTCAATATTTTTTAAAAATGGTATGTAATTATTTTTCCACAGTATTACATAAATAAAAGCACTGTTTTTATACAATACCATGTGTTTTTGTCCATTTTATTTACCGGTAGCTATATACTGTGTGACTTAGTTTGTGGTCTATATCTCGTTCTTGAAATTAGCTAATTAGCTAACAAGAAGCTTATACTGACAAAATTTATGCTGTTTTGGTCTTAAAAGTTCAAAATTTAAAAGTAATGTGATGCACAATCTCATTAAACAATGGGCCTCATGCAAGAACCGTTCGTATGCACAGATTTGTTCTTAAATTGTGCGTACGAGTGATTTAGGAG
>NW_013952752.1:112456-114748 GCF_001266775.1 Austrofundulus limnaeus | reverse complement strand
TCCATGTATTTATCCATTTATTTTTAGGTGAGTGGACAGATGTTGAGTGTGTGTGTGGTCCTGTGTTTTCTTTGTGTATATTTAATATACTTCTAATCTCTATTTCAGTCTTTCTAATTACTTTTCTCTTTGTTTTTCCCTCTTTTTCTATTTTCTCTTTACTTAAAAAAAAGAACAACTCTCTTAACAAAATTTACTTGGATGTTAGAAGGTAATATGTTTTTGTGAGTCTTATACGTAAATAGTATATATAATTCTTTTCTTACAAGCATTTCTCAACCCTTTTGTCATCCATGATTTGTCTTGACTTACCCTGACTTAGAATAACTTCAGAACTCAAATCAGTTGTAGATGCTCATCCAGTGATGACATTCTGACATTCTTTCCAGTGGTTCTTGAGAGATTCTGCTTACAGATAAGATAAGGGAAAAACATTGCCCTGTGTGCAGACAGGCCTGTATGTACTGTCATATGCGAGGTTGAAAAAAATGGAAACTGTTATCTGTCTGGTCAAACATTTCTCTTTTTCTGTGTATGTTTTAAAGGTACATGAAGACAATGCAGAACACATAGGATTTTCAGTGAATCAAAAGAAAAAATAAGTAGATCCTCTGGACTGGTTCTTTAATGAAACGTTTCGTCTCTCCTTCAAGAGACTTCTTCAGTGACAGGAGTTTCATGTGAACTCAGTCTTATAAGCACTGCCTCCACATAGTGGACAAACAGGTTGTTCACATGCAAAAGTGCAGTGGTTCCCAACCTTTTTAGACTTGTGTAACCCCTGAGCCATTTTGTCATCTAGTATCCCTTCAGTCAAACGTAATGGTGATTCTCCAAAACTATAATGTACTACAACTGATTATTAAATGAAAATTATTTATTTAACCCCCTAGAACACGTGTCAAATACAAGGCCCGCGGGCCAAATGTGGTCCGCGGGTGACTCCCGTATGGCCCGCCAGGGGTGCCCCCCCTTTTTTTAAATTATATCAATGGTAAGCTTAAAATTTATGGTTAAATGCAACAAAATTCATTTAATAAAAATAAGTGAAATAAAAATTGATTAAAAAAATTTCTGTCCCTGAGCTGTTGGCTTGAAATAACTGAGCATTTTAGTTGGATAACACAGAACTAATGTCTGAAAATAAGCTGCTTTAAAGTCACCATCAAACATAATCTAAATCTGCCATAATGCAGCTACTCACTGGAAACTCAGTGAGTAGAACTTTATTTGTTTCACTTTTAATATTTCTGTATTTATTTCAGATTTAGTCAGTCACACACTTCGTTCTTATCAGTGTTTAAAAGAGGATGTGTTAAAACTCTGTTTAATCAAAGTTAAACACGAAACATCAAAGTTCATTGCAAGTGGCCCTTAGAGGGCCACCATAATGTTCATGTGGCCCTCGGTAAAAATGAGTTTGACACCCCTGCCCTAGAACATTTAATTCCCAGGCATTTTTTAAACCCAAAATAAASATAAAGATAAAAATGTTGCCTTGAAAGTGAATAATAATTAAATAAACCAGGTAAAGGCAGGTGCAGAAAACAGCAGCATCCAAAATACATCAGAAACTCACCCAAATGAGCAAATTCTGTGAGATTCTACATTTTGTACTGTATTCATTTAGTTAATTCTGTGATTCAAACTGCAATTTCTGCATTGCAGAAATCATAAGGCCCTCCATATCTCAGTCCTATTTTTACTTTTTTTTACACACCTGGGAAAATTTTCCACGTACCCCCTGTAATATGCTCGCGTACCCCTGGTTGGGAATCACTGCTTTAGACAGTGTCAAGGGCTGAAGAAACTTTCCAAGATCCTGGGAGTGCTGCAATGTTTCAGGACCGTGGACAGTGTGCAGGACTGAAGGAACTGTCCGAGGTCCTGAATGTGCTGGAATGTTTTAGGACAAAAATGGCTTCCTTTACTCCTCTCTCAAACCAACGTTCCTCTCAATCAAGAATGAGAACATCTTCATCCCTGAAAGAGTGATCCCTGGCCTGTAGATGAGTGTAAACTGCAGAGTCCTGGCCTGTAGATGAGTGTAAACTGCAGAATCCTGGCCTGTAGATGAGTGTAAACTGCAGAATCCTGGCCTGTAGATGAGTGTAAACTGCAGAATCCTGGCCTGATGGTGTTGCTGTGCTGGCCCATTCTTTTGAACAATGGCTGTTTTGTTTCAATGTATAATTGGTAAATCGTCAATGGACTGAACTTATAGAGCACTTTAACAAGTCCCTCCGGACCCCAGAGCGCTTTACACTTACAGACATTCACCCATTCACACAC
>NW_013952752.1:110447-112446 GCF_001266775.1 Austrofundulus limnaeus | reverse complement strand
CAAACTACACTGTAGCCACAGCTGCCCTGGGGCACACTGACAGAAGCGAGGCTGCCATGCACCAGTGCCACCGGACCCTCTGACCACCATCAGTAAGCAAGGTGGGTGAAGTGTCTTTCCCGAAGACCCAACAATTGAAACGGCTGGACGGGGAATCGAACCGGCGACCTTCCGGTTCCAGGACTGATCACAGTCCTCCTGGTACTTAACAGCATATACTATATTACTCGTTTTTGCCGGGGAACTGGATCTTTGGGGTGAACTAATCTTTGTCGTAATGTGTTTTGGGGTTTGAAAGCCACTGGGATGTCATGTTTAGAGAATAAACGTCTCAGTTTCTCTGAAACTCCCGCCACATATGGAATGACGACTGGTTTGGGTCTGGGTTTAGGGTTTTCATTTTCACCTGGTTGTTGGCTGGAATCCTGTTTGGATTTCTTGTCTGCTTTCAGAAAAGCCCAGTTAGGATAACCGCACTGCTCCAGGGCCTGTCTTGTGTGTGACTTCTCTTTCTGCCTGGCTCCTGGGTTTGTGGGGACACTGTCTGCTCTGTGGTACAGAGTTCTGATCACTCCTAACTTGTGTTCCAGTGGGTGATGGGAGTCAAAATGCAAATACTGGTCTGTATGGGTGGGTTTGTGATATACGTCTGTTTACAACCATCCTCAATCAGAAACTGAGACATCACAGTCCAGGAAAGCCAACCTGCCATTTTTTACATCTTCTTACGACCCATCGTTATGCTGATGGTCCTCTTTTGCATATGACCAACCTGTTTGTCCACCATGTGGTGGCAGTGCTTATAAAGCTGAGTTCAACTGGAACTCTTCACACTGAGGAAGACTCTTAGAGGAGAGACGAAATGTTTCATTGAAGAAGAACCCATCCAGAGGACCTACATTTTATTCTTTTTGATTTTTCTACCTAGATTACTGGGATGCATCAGGATATTTTCTGTGAATGTTTAAAATCCGGCACCATATGATCTTGATTATACAAATGAATATAATGCCCCAAAGCAAATGTGTTTTATGAAAACTTTTTTGCCACTTTAAATGTATGAGTCAATGACATCACCTTATTCTGTTCTTCAATCAAGATAATCTAAATATAAAAATAACCCTTTGTGGCAGAAACAAATAAGGAGTAGCCTAAACCAAAGTACAAGTATAAGCTTTAGTATAAAAGATCAAGTTTAACTCTTAGTATGAATTACTTAGTCTTAAACTTCTTCTTTATACTTTTCAGTAAAAGGCCATGTTTACTTCAATATACTAGTCTTAAGTAATAGTTTATAAGCATCTAGGCATCTATGCATGCATATTCCCATAAATATCTGCTCCTTAATTAGGAATTAAGCTATTAATTAGCTGCAGGTCAAATATACAGCACTTAAATACATAACCAAAAACATTGCAAAAATATATCCAACATATATCCACATATCTTTTTTGCTTTGTACTTTTATTTTACTTCATATTTGTTTGTTTTTGTTTTTTGTTTGTTTTGTTTTCTTCCCTAATCTAAATTCAAAAGTTGCCACAGTGTAATAAAATGTCAGTTTTGTTCCATGGCCTAGTTTCAGGTTTATTCAATGTGTATTCAATAAATAAAACGATTAAAACAATATAATGCAAGTTATTTGTCTGAAGCAGCAGGTGGCAGCAGGGYCCAATTTGCTTTTGAGTTACAGAAACCATCGAAGATGAAAACATTAACATCCCACATGTGTAAATGGATGGAGAAAATATTAGTTGGCAGAATAATGTATATCTTAGAGCAAAGAGAACTCATTASCAATTATCAATGTGGATTTAGAACAGGTCGATCAACAACTGATGCATTAGTTAGAGTTAGTAATGATATAGAAAAAGCACTAAAAATGAAAGAAATAATAGTAATTGTTTTCCTTGACATAGAAATAGCCTATGACTCAATGTGGAGAGAAGGATTGCTCATTAAATTAGAACAAATGGGAATAGTAGGGAGGGTTTATAAT
>NW_013952752.1:107631-109241 GCF_001266775.1 Austrofundulus limnaeus | reverse complement strand
GACAGAGTGGTTATTTGCACAGATTCAAAGGCAGCCATTGAAAGTTTAAAATCTAAAAGAAATTGTAGGAAAGATCTTATATTAGAAATACATCAAAGTTTGTTCAGGATACACAGGGGAGGTATAGACATTCCTTTTTGTTGGGTACCAGCACAYGAGGGGGTGAAGGGAAATGAAATTGCAGATAAAYTAGCAAAAAAGGCTTTGGGAGGACAAATAACTGTCCCTATCACATTTGGAAAAGGTGAAGGCAAATCAGTAATCAGAGAGAAAGAAACAGAAATATGGCAAAAAAAAAAATGGAATGAGGATAAAAAAGGAAGAAAATTATATAGAATTCAAAACTCAGTAAAAATACAGAAATTAATAGAAAGAAATAGGAGAGAGGATGTAATTATTATGAGACTAATGGTGCATTCCTATTTAAATGACTTTTTATATTTAATAGGGAAAAGGGCTGATGATAATTGTGAGAGTTGTGGAGAGAAAGAAAATATGGAACACGTCCTGATGACAAAGTACACAGCTGAGAGAGAGAGGATGAGGGAAAAAGTAAGAGAGGCAGGGAAAGAGTGGAGTTTAAAAGGGATAATGGGAACAGAAGGGAATAAGGAGAAAATTGGGAAAATAAGGAAAGCATTGTTTTTATTTTTACACAATGCAAAACTATAATATAGGATTTAGGTGTAACCGTGAGGTTACACACTCACGCACAGTAGGTGGCGGTATGCACCTAAAAGATGTTTGCGATCCGCCATTAATTCAAAAGAAGAAGAAGGAGAAGAAGGAAAACAGGCAAGATGGCGGCGACAATGTTGAGGTCGCTGACTAGGTTTGGACGTCCTTCAGCTAAGTCTCTCCTAAACAATAATTTACTGAGTCCTGGCTGTACCGTTTTGCAGAACAGGTATGATAACAACAAGAGAAAAACTGTGGTGCGTTTGCGGTCCGTGTTTCTCCTGCTTTTTATGCTTGAGCATTTCATAACAGTTTCCGAAACGCTAACGCTAACAAGCTGACATAAACCACGCTAATTATTTCTGTAAACAGGTCTCCTGTCACATTTAGTGCTGATGAGTAAAAAGCATAGACTGTTCTTCATATATTAGCACTGCATTTAAAGTTGTTATACTGTTTTAGCCGGCGGTGTCGCCATTAATTCTACAGACTGACATTGCCACGCAGTGTTTTTCCTCATTTTATTTTTAAACTAAGAAAAGTCTGTAATTAAAACTCCAATCTTGTAGCTCTGCAAATAAAAAGACAAACACCTGCCATGCTTTAAACTGGATGCTGTACCTTTCTTTTAGTCAGGAAGTGATTATTTGAAAGATAAACAGCATTTAGCTTTTTGTGTCAAAAATGAAGTGTTTCATGTGTTTCAAGTGAATTCAGTTTTAAGTCCACTATTAAGAATAAAGTCCTCTAGTTTTCAAAAACTAAGTACTAAGTAATTTGTGGAACAAAGCCTATAAATTGAGATRTTATACACAATGATGACTAGGGCTGCCACGATTAATCGACGATTAATAGATTATTAAAATAATCGATGACTAATTTAATAATCGATTAATCGTTTTTTGTTGTTGTTGTTCTTTACTTTGTTTTTC
>NW_013952752.1:100858-107029 GCF_001266775.1 Austrofundulus limnaeus | reverse complement strand
GAGCAGAACTATCCTTCCACAGCAATTATTTTTAGTTAGCATATAGCTAAAATCTAACCATGGTTATATAATAGCAGCTGCATTCTGACGTGATAAGCTGTRTGTTTTATATTCAATTAACGTATGATCTGATTAGTCGACTAATCGAATAAATAATCGGTGATTAATCGATTATAAAAATAATCGTTTGTGGCAGCCCTAATGATAACACAGTTGTGATTATATGGACAATAGGTGTTTTGACTTTCTACTATGAATACTTTCTAAGAGTTAATTACAAAATGTTCTGTGATTTGACATATTTTACTAACAGACTTAGCAAAACAAAGTTAGGGTTCAATAAAACACCAAGTGAGGGTTTTTAAAAATCATTTACATTTAAGATTTAACATTATTTTTGCAATAACTACCTAAAGGAATTCTCTCAAGGGATTGATAGTTTGATCTATTAGACAAGGGTTAAAATAAATCTACAATATGAGCATTTGTTTCTAATATTACTTTTTGATTAACATTGGAAGGAGGTATCAGACAGTCTTAATCATAAATGTGACCCACCAAACTGAGAATAAAGTCAAATTTGGTCAAAATAACCAAACCAGATTCCTGCTTCTTAAGCTAAATTTTGATATGACATCATGAGCTTCTACTAGAGGTGTGACTTGATTTGTCATCCCATTCAGGATAACCCATGGGTATTTTATCTGAAGCCTGTATGTATGTAGGTTATTGTAATGAGGAATTTTTATGTTTGAAACCTCCAACAGTTTTTGGATATTAAGATTAAAAAAGCAATCATAGACTTTTCTGCACAAAATCATGTTTTTTTGTTGCTACTGTTTTTCCTCATTTACTGAAAACAACGAAACCCAACACCTGCTGCACATAGACATTAGTATTGTTTTAATCCATGTGTACTATGCTTCCTTATGACCCATGAGCCTGAAGTTAAAAAATTGACCCAAATYGAATTCTTATGACTTTTTTTTTGCCTCATGCCACCCATATTGGATTTTTTTCTGACAGTCTAAACGTGACAAATACAAATTTTTTGATCGATAAAGACACTAATGTTGAATCGTTCAGTTTAAATTTACAGAAGTCCACTTACTTCATCTTGTTTCTTTGAATTTTCCATGTCCTGGATGACTGGGAATCCACTGAAACATATGATAGTAACATTGGTCACAGACCACATCGATCCTACAGTTAACTGGTATAAAATGGTTCACCAGAGCATCCGGTCAGAGGCAGGTTCAGATATAAACACTGATCTAAACAAACAAGTCAGATTATTATTTAAACGGCTCTGATTGCACAACAACTTCAAAGTTGACATGCTAACATGTAGCATCCGTAGGCTACTTGTGTAAACCTCCAGCTGAATGTGACGTCACACGTCTGCTGTGCATGTGGGTCTCATTTTTTCGTCTTGTTTTTTTTATTTTCCTCTCTTTGAAAAATGAAATTTTTAAAAAAGTCAGCTTTGAGCATTAAGTGTGAAYGTAGCCTCTGGGAGTTCCCTGACAGGTGTAAAGTTTTACAACTCAAATTAAATACAGTTATTTAAAACTTATCACTGTTTAAAATGACCTTGTATGATTTTGTTTGTGGCATCTGCTGTAAAACACTTTGTGTTACGTTTTGTTGTTTGACAGGTGCTTTGTAATTAAAGACTCATTGAAAGCATCTTTCAAAGTCTTAATAAAAAAATAACAAATTAATTTTTCAGTGCTGTTTTCAGTCAAAAACATTGACCGTGTATTAGAAATACTTAACCAGATGTACCGGCCTTCATTGTTGTTGAGGTTTAAAGGCAAAAGGATTCAGTTAGTTGGGGCTACTAAGTTGGGGGGTGGGCTGTGCACTTTTCCATGCCATGCCCCCCCAAACAGTATTAACTTCAGGCCAGGGATCCCCCTTGTAAACCTGCAAACAATGCTTCAAAGTATGTAAAAAAAACATAAACTTTTAGCGTGTTTTTCTCACTTATATTCACTATTCATTTGTAATTATTAGATATGTTTAGCATAATAACTTTATAAACAAACCTGTTTTAAACCCTGTAGTATATTCTCACTGAAAAAAATAGGGGTGTAAGAAAATATCGATACACTGAAATATCGCGATATTTCATTTCCCGATACTGTATTGATATTCTAAAGCCCTGTATGGATTTTTAATTAAGGTTTAAAACGTCAACCTTCTTAGCAACCGTTCATTTTTATGTTGTAGTTCAGCCTCTGACCACTAGTTGGCAGCAGTGAGCCAGCCATTTGGCTCCTCTACCTCTTGAGCACCAGAGAGTAAGGGTAGCATTAGCATTGTAAGTAAACATTAGCTTTTCTTTTTTTTTCCGTAAGAGGTTTTTATTTAATAGAATTTTTGGACAAAAAAATCGCAATATATCGCAATATATCGCCTTGCTTACAGTATCACAATATATCGGGATATATCGTATCGTGACCCCTCTGTTATGATATGAATCGTATCGCCAAATTCTTGCCAATACACAGCCCTAGAAAAAAAACAACTTTTCAACAAACTGTTGCGATAAGAAAATAAAAAAACCTCTTAAGCTCTCCTAAATAACGTTTCAACATGTTAATKTAAATTATGTTCTGAAATATTTGAAAAATAGATTTGATTTTATGGTAATGATTTGAAACATTTATTAGATTAATCTTTTTTCTCTTTTTTTTCTAATTGCCCCTTTAGCTTTGTGAGGCCCCCCTATTGTCCCCTGGTGGTCCCCTAGGGCTTTGTAGCCCTTACTTTAAAAAACACTGCACTAGAAAATGGGTCATTAGGTCCCACCTACATACACAGTCATAGAGTTGGTTTACCAGGGTGTAGGGCTGCCATGATTAGCCGACTAGTCACGATTATGTCAACTATTAAAATCGTCAACGACTAATTTAAATATTCGATGCATCGTTTTTTTCTAACTTTGTATTATAATCGACCAATCACCGATTAGTCGACTATAAAAATAATCATTTGTGGCAACCCTAATTAACACTCTGCTGCCCATGTGTGTCGAGGACAGAAAGGCAGACGTGACAGTGGAAGGTGCTGCAGCCATTTTGAGAGAAAAACAAAGTTAGAAAAAACAACAACGCATCATCTATTACAGGGGTTCCCAAACTTTTTATCTTCTGACCCACAAAATATCCATGGCAAAAACTTGTGACCCCAAATATTACTGGTCTGAGGACACAAACTTTGTTAATAACCATAAAAACACAGGCTTTTTGACTATCTAAACAGCTTATACGCAAATATAAATACTTATTTATACTTATTTTGTGTTTTTGTATAATTATAGGGAAAATATTACATCAGCAATTATTTTATTAGCCTTTAAATTGATTTCTGGAGATTATCCAAGGTGCTTCATGACCCATAATTGGGTCCCAAGCCCAACTTTGGGAACCAAAGTGCAGTGGTTCCCAAACTTTTCAGCTTTTTAACCACAAAATAACAGTAGCAGAGACCTGTGCCCACAACTGTTTTTGGATGATAAACATTTTTATCAGGTCAACAAAACATGGGAACAGTAACAATATTTTTATACTACATTTATCCATTTTAAATATACTAACCTCACTCCTTTGTAACAACTAAGGCAAAAATGTAATTAATTCAGAAAATCTTTTCAGGACCCCACCTTGATGTTTCAGGACCCCACTTTGGGTCCCGACCCCAACTTTGGGTAACACTGATCTATTAAATTAGTTGACAATTTTAATAGTCGACAATATTTGTGACTAGTCAACTAATYGTGGCAGCCCTACCAGTGTGGGACTTTAAACGTTCACTGGGACCAGCTTGCAGAGACCATTTATCTTCCTCTGGCTTCAGACTGTAAATGTGGCCGACGGTCAGAAACGGTCAAGTGAAATAAATGTAGTTGTATTTATTATAGGCGGTGTTTAGGGTTGGGCATAATCGTATCATGTGTGATTAATCGTCAGAAAAACATTAATCGATTATTTTTTGGCACTTGATGATTAATGCAATTAATGCCATCAGGCATTGCAGTGCTCCTCTCTGCTTCAAATATGACAAACATAAAAAAGTTCKGTAATTTATTTATCCATCAATACAATTTAAAATTTGATGTATAGCCTGAAGTCTGTAATTTTGACACAATTTGGAACAGATTTTTACGAAGAGCAAATCTCTCCCATTAAATTAGTCGTGTGACTGGAACATAAAGGTGTCCAGGCACTCCAGGAGATTAATCGTCAAATTAATCATCATCGGCTAAATACCCCAATTAATCGTCATTAATTTTTTTGCCAATATTGCCCAACCCTAGCGGTGTTTTAGGTCATGGTTGCCTGAAAACTCATCAGCAGCGTCCAGCTGTACTTCATGTTGTGATGTTTTGTGGTTTTCAGGCAGAAGCAGTGGCAGCCAGATGTGGAGTGGGTTGAGCAGTACGGCGGGGCTGTCATGTACCCCTATTCTTTCAAAGCAGAGATGAAGCACCCCCCATGGTTTGGTACAGACTGACACACCTTTGAGAAAAGTTTTTTTTWAATTATTCTGTAGTTTTACAGCACAAAGYGTATGCCGAAACCCCTGATTTATTGTTATTTTCTAGCTGTTACCTCRTTAAAAAGAATGCATTAATGTAATATTTAACACATTAATCCCTTTGTTTATGTTTTCAGACAAAGAGCCTGATGCAGTTCGAGATGTTACCAACCTAAAACTGAACTTTGGTCCTCAGCATCCTGCTGCTCACGGCGTGCTGCGCCTGGTCATGGAGCTCAGCGGAGAGTCTGTCGTAAAATGTGACCCCCACATCGGCCTGCTCCACCGAGGCACAGAAAAGCTTGTGGAGTACAAAACCTACCTGCAGGTAGAGAGATGACTCCTGAAAAACCATTTTTGTTTACATTTGTTTGTTTGTTTACATAATGATATAATTTTATGAATTAAGTGTGACATCGCTGTTTATCTGTTTTAACCAGACTGAACAGTAATTTATTGTAATGATTGTTTTATTATACACGTCTTTCAACAACTGAAGGACAGCCACAAGGTTTGAGTTTTGTTTTCAGGGTTAAAAATGACCTTCCTGCAGTTTAAACTCGTTTTAAGAGGAGGTCAGACTTTTTTTTTTTTTGTTTCTGTAAATACAATTGTATTTTTTCCCATTAGTGCTTTAAGTCTGAAAAACAAGTAGCGGTACAAATGTTTCTTTTTGCTTCTCTGAACASAGAGGAGCAATAAAAAATGAAATATTTGTAACTTCAGTCTATCTAAGACTTTACTGCATCAAAACAAAAAAACAGTTATGTGAAAGTCAGAAGTTACTTATACTTTTTACAGTAGGAGTTTATTTGTTTTGAAATCATTTTAAATGGCTGCAATCATCGTTTTTTCACTAATGTAAAAGCAATTCAGCAGTTAATCCTCCCTGGGGAAAAACACTGTCTTTAGTTATACTTTCAAATACTTTCTGCAGTCCACCTTTTAACCAATAGCTGCTGTTACAGAGAAATAATAAGTTTTTAATATGACTTTTACTGTCGTCATCCTAAATGGTGGAAGATCAAAAAGAAAGCTTCACACTCTGCCTGAAATGTCACCAGAAAGTACAAATACAAGAGTTTTTATTAATGTGTCATTAGTGTGTGTTATTGAACTACTTCCTCCTCTGTGCTTCAGGCTCTGCCCTACTTTGACCGTCTGGATTATGTTTCCATGATGTGCAATGAGGAGGCCTACTCTTTAGCTGTGGAGAAGCTGCTTAACATCCAGGCTCCACCTCGGGCCCAGTGGATCCGAGGTACTGGTGCTCAGAAATCTCTTACATAATACAGCAACGTTAAATATGGCAGTGAAGAGCAGAACATTTGTCTGTGCAACCAAGGGAGGAAGTGTTGGAACCGGACAAGCGGCTCAGTAGTGTTAACACACTGATGACATCACTGAACAACAAACGGATTTATTACTGAGGGATTATTGCTGATGATGCAGGATAGTTAGTTTAAAAATAATTACCGTATTAATTCATGTATAATATGAACGTAAGTATAATATTCTCCTCATTTTTTTAACTTAAAAAAAGCATAAAAACATCTTGAAAATATTAAGTTAATGTAGTTGTATATTTAGAAAGTAAGTCAAAATTTACACTCATGCATTATAAAC
>NW_013952752.1:99484-100774 GCF_001266775.1 Austrofundulus limnaeus | reverse complement strand
ACACACACACACACACACACATACATACATACACACTTCCTGGGTTAAATTTCTCATACATGCATATGATAACCACAAAGAGGATTGGTAAAATAACGGTATGTTTTGTGATCGATTCAATGCGGACGTCCGTCACACAGTAAATGTGTCGCTCCACTTCATCCCAGCTGAGTTCTGCTCCACATCTTTGTGTGTTCCAGTTGGTCCGGTTCATTTCTGAACATTTTCATCAAAGCGGGGTCTTGTCAGCTTCACCTGTGATTTATGAAAGRCCCGAGGGAACTTAAAGACAGACTGGTCWGTGTGACCATGTCATGAAACAGAAACTACTTTACAGTTTCCAGCCCACTAGGTGGTGCTCTGCTGTCACATTTGAGACATGCAGTAAAGATCATCATCACAGCTCAGAAGAGCTTACTTCTGTGGTGTTACTGAAATTAGGATGTCAGGATTATTTTCTGCTGTGGCTTTGTAAAATATACGGGTCAGTTAAAGCTGAAAACAAAGCAGATACAGGAGATGTGCACGGGTAGAGTTTTAGAAAGGGAGAAAAACAAAAAACCCTGGATGTCCAACCATTGAGAGACGTTTTGACTGAAAACAAGGCCTCATCTATGGTTGGCTGATCTGGACTGGTGGGCACAAATTCTAAACACTGGCCTCAGGTCTGATTGATTCCACCCCGTGTATTTCCAGTGCTGTTCGGAGAGATGACCCGCATCCTGAACCACATCATGGCCGTCGGCACACACGCCCTGGATGTGGGGGCCATGACTCCGTTTTTCTGGTTGTTCGAGGAGCGAGAGAAGGTCAGTATTTTTCTTGACTCTTGGTCAAGTTGATATCACTGTTCAGCCTCCCTCACATTAAAATAGTTATTTCTGGCTTCCCTCAAAAATGGATTAAAGCTTTATTTTTTAAAACTGTGCTAACATCAAACTTCCTACAGGGCTGTAGAGTGTGACCAATTTGGTTGCAAATGCGACCTGATTTCCTAATAGTGCGACTAAAAAAAATGTCCGGTCGCACTGTTGCGACCAATCGTTCGAGGGGGAGGGGGAGCGTCGCCCGCTGAAACTAAGGCTACATTCACACTGCAGGCAAATCCAACCCAAATCTGATTTTTTTGACCCATCTGACTCATATCCGATTTTTTTATGACAGTCTGAACGCGACAAATCCGATGTTTTCTAATCCGACCCAGGCCGTTTCAGTGTGTGGTTTTAAATTTCTGAGTGTTTATGTGCTGCAGAACAGGAACCTGCTGTAAAACAGCAATTATGCTGAGAC
>NW_013952752.1:95473-98285 GCF_001266775.1 Austrofundulus limnaeus | reverse complement strand
ACACACACACACACACACACACACACACACACACGTGCACACACACGCATAGTGAAACAACCGTAGTTTATTTATCTATTTATTTTTTACCCAGATCGGAGTCTGAAAAACTTGTTTTTCTTGTTAACTGTGGAGATGAAAAGAAGATGTGGACAGTTGCTCGCTCTTAAGTCCGTTTTGCTAATTTAACAGTCGGGGTCTAGTACTCTGTGATCGGCACACAGCAGATCATTTCAGCAGGACAAGGAAGTTCACCTGTATGGCAGGCCGCTGTTGTACTTAATCAACTTCACCACAGTTACATTCCAAGTATCTGAAATAGGATCTTCTGGGTCTCAGGAGGATAAAACTAGACATATTAGATATTTAAGTGAAATAATATAAGATGATAAGATTCAACTAATGCTAATGAAATTGCTGACTTTTATGTGCTATTATTAAAAAAATCTGCACAGCTTTTTGATAAATATCAGTAATATTTCTGTTTTTAATCATTATTCTCTGTTCATCATTCTGGTTTATCCAAGGCCAAAGATCCATAGAGTTGTACAGGAGTTGTCCATCTGAGGGACAKGTGTCTAAAGAAATTAAACCATGAAATGTTTAAGATATTTATAAGACTTTCAGCCCTTAAACATTTGTACTTAGAATTTTATAGAATCACTTTAAATACTTTTCAGTAAGTTAAATGTCTACAATTCTGGTTCAAATAAAGAACTTCCTGTTTACTAGATTAACTACCGTATTTTCCAGACTATAAGCCACACCCCCCATAAAAAAAAATCAGTAAACATTAACGTATAAGCCGCACCGGACTATAAGCCGCATTGTTCAAAGTTCAGGAAAAAAGTCGCGGCTTGTAGTCAGAAAAATACGGTAATTATTTTCGATTTAATGTTGCCTTAATGAACAGTGATTAAACAATAACCTGTAAAACTCTGACATTAAATGTGACATGTTTGAAAATTTGGGTGCACCTRACTTTTGTGCTGGTGCGCCTAAGAAAAAATGTTAGGTGCACCGGTGCAACCAGTGCAAAAAGTTAATCTAGAGCCCGGTCCTAAATCAGGAAATGTGAAAAAGCTGAAATTACCACTTTATTTCAGTAATTACAGAACTTCTACTTCTAACAGATCCTGCAACGTTGTTGCAGTTATTATTATTTTATATCTTCTAATGTGAGATATTTGTTTCCACGTCACTTTGACATCCAGACCTGCCTGTGGCAAACCGTGATGTTAGAGAACGATCAAAACATCTGAAAGTTTTCTCTTTGTCTTGTAGCTGTTTGAGTTTTATGAGCGGGTGTCTGGAGCCAGGATGCACGCTGCGTACATCAGACCAGGAGGCGTTCATCAGGTGGGACAGCCACTGAATAGTCTTATTTTTTTATAGAAACTGTCAGTGAAGAACAAACTTTGAATGGACAATCACAAAGACATATATTCTATGTTTTATTGCTTCATCAGTCATGATCAGACAGAAATGAGTGAAACATTGTTGACTGTTGTAGGATTTGCCCCTCGGTCTCATGGATGACATCTATGAGTGGTGCAAGACCTTCTCAATGCGAATTGATGAAGTTGAAGAGGTACACAAGTCCATAGATATATAATGRTTTGAACAATATTAAATGCATGTAGTTAAGTCATCATTCTGTTGGATAATGTGCAGTTGTTGTCCAACAATCGTATTTGGAAACTACGCACAGAAGATATCGGGATCATCAGCGCTGAAGATGCCCTCTTCTATGGCTTCAGGTAAATCTCCAGTCGAGCAGCAAGGGAACGAGGGTAACCTAAAATAACATAGAAACATGAATTTATTTTCTTGCAGCCCTGACACATAAACCCTGACTTGTATCTTTTTGTCTCCTGACTCTTCCATCAGTGGTGTGTTGCTGCGAGGCTCAGGAATCAAGTGGGACTTGAGGAAGTCTCAACCTTATGACAAGTACGATGAGGTGGAATTTGATATTCCAATTGGAAGCAAAGGAGACTGCTATGACAGGTAACAGATTCATGAATAATTCAATTAATAAACAAAGAAAGTAATAAACGTTACTGTAGGAGTGCATCTCTTCTTCAGTTTTATCTTACCTGCTCCAGTCTGCCCTTCGTAATCTTTCTGCAGAAATATAAAAATTTGTAGAGCAAGTATGTAAGCCTCAACTTCAGCCTGTTTCTTTTGTGGTAAATTAATGCTTTGTAAAATAGCATTTTCATTTTACTTCCTTTATTTTTGTAATGTAAATTTACTGAAATAAATCTCTTCTAAAATCTGTGTGCATCTACCGTATTTTTCGGACTATAAGCTGCGACTTTTTTCCTGAACTTTCAACCATGCGGCTTATAGTCCGGTGCGGTTCATACGTGGATTTTTTTCTTCAGCCACCAGGGGGCCTCTCATGCTCCATTTGCTTCAACCACTCGCTACGAAAAAAAAGAAGAAAAAAGCGATCGCTTCCAGAGCCGACTGTTGTACCAGGAAGCAGCGATTTTTAAAGATAGTCAATGGCCAAAAACTCATAAAAGGGGATAAAACAGACATTTTTCATGGTGGAATCTGACTGATAAAAACTTTGGAGCTTAATCCAGGACCAGTTTGTGGATAAACATCAAGTGAAGAGCCGCAGACTTTTTTTTTCGGCATTGCACTCCCCGGGGAAGGAATCCCATGCAGTGACATTTGCTGGAGCGGGAGGGCTTTCCCAGCAGCAGCTAGACTCAGGGTTTCTCGGGGGAACTATGAAAGGTCAGTGCGAAAACGAATGCTGAACAGCCACGTGACGGCACGTCCACCTGTCAACAGC
>NW_013952752.1:90416-95390 GCF_001266775.1 Austrofundulus limnaeus | reverse complement strand
ATATTGGACAGTATGTGGGCCCACATCAAGGATTCGGTGAAAGCAGCTATCAAGAAAACCAACTCTGTGTGTGTGTGTGTGTGTGTGTGTGTGTGTGTGTTCGTGTTCAGGTATCTGTGCCGGGTGGAGGAGATGAGGCAGTCTCTGAGAATCATGCACCAGGCCCTCAACAAGATGCCAGAGGGGGAGATCAAAGTGGATGATGCCAAAGTGGCCCCACCCAAACGATCTGAGATGAAGGTGAGCAGAGAGGGGTGGGGGGGGGGTTGTGACTGACAGAATATTTATCCTGAAAAATACTGAACCTTTTCTTTTTAGGTTTAGTTATTTTCTTTCTTGCATTGAATCAGTTTCTGTCCATGCCTTCGTTGTGTAATTATTCTCAGAATTCTGATAGTTCTGCTGTAAAAGTTTAATTCTTTACCTGTAGTCTGAAGGTGAAATAACCTTTTATTCAGATATATTTAAAGCTTACATCAGCACATTCAATATGTATCTGTCTTTTAATTTGTGTTATTTATTATTATTAGACCTCCATGGAGTCTTTGATTCATCATTTCAAACTTTACACAGAGGGCTACCAGGTGCCCCCAGGGGCCACATACACTGCTATAGAGGCACCTAAGGTGAGACCAGTTTGATTGTACCCCACCTCTTTGTTTTTTCAAATATCAGGCTAAAAATTCTATAAACAAAGTGTCAGTTTTAAAACTTTTCCTTTTTTTCATGTTTTTAAGCCTTATGTTTCAGCTGTGTGTGCTTTAGTATTGTTGAGTTCAGTCAAATGTTAAAAAAATGTTTGGCTTTAGATTATTTGGTGTATTAAAGTGAGCCATGATTACTTGCAACATTTTAGCTGCAAAATATAGTCTGTAAAAATACTGTAACCTGTTTAGTTTTGTAAATTTTTAAAATATATTTTAACACGGACTGAGCCATTTTATTTACACACAAAGCATTCTGGGTAAATGATGACATGGATAGGTCCTCGGTGTGAGCGAGCTATATCCACCCTGAAGGTTAATCTTGGACAATATCTGATGATCGACTCTTTTAAATGAAACAAGCATTCAATAACAAGTCTTTTCATGCAGGCTAAAAAACTTTTGTCATTAAAAACTTTAGATTTCTTACCATTTATTGGTGGAACCAWCATGGTCTGTCCTGTGCAGAATGACAAAACACCAAATTATTTCTTTACTAAAACCTCTGTAACTTTGCTCCAGTTCATTTTAGCAGCATGAATCTCTGCACAGGTGATKTCCACATGTGGATTTATGGTTTCCAAAAGTGTTTAGCCTGAATCATTATGGTTTTAATAGGTTATATGCTGTCTAATGAAAAAAGTCTTCAGGTGGGACGGGGGAAAAGAATTCAGTTCCATCCTCAATATCTGTAAAACCAGAGCAGCTTTATTTTGATACTGAGATAATTTAAGTAGAGTTTGGAAACACAACTCCTACATTGGTTTTTAGTCCTTTAATACAAAAACCCACAAGAAAAAGTTCTCAATATATCTGAGAAAATTCTAAACTTGTTTATCTGTCATGTTTGTCTTAATGAGGGCTAATGTTAGCAACCAGTGCTGCGTTTAATTTTTACGTTTTAGCCTAAAAAATGACCTTTTGTTCAGCATGAAATCTCTCAGTGAATATAAACTTTACACAAAAAGGAAGTAATTGTTCATTTGGTTGATCGGTGTACAAATTCACAGCAACAAATCTTTTATTGTTGAAAAGCTTATTTCCCCTTAAATGGTTCCATGTCGGTTAGGAAAAGCCTCCTGTGGCTGAAGCAGCAGAGCTAAAGTGATTAATGCAGATGCATTCTTGAAAAGATAACATGTTGCCAAAACATTAGGCTACTGAAATGAACATTTGTTGAAATCCACCTGTTCAGAAACAGGAAGAGATAAACAGGAACCTGTAGTTGTGTGTTCTGCTCACTGGACTGTGTTTGTGCTGTGTGTTTCCTGCAGGGGGAGTTCGGTGTTTATTTAGTGTCCGACGGCTCCAGCAGACCTTATCGCTGCAAAATCAAAGCTCCTGGCTTCGCTCACCTGGTGTGTATTTTATCAAATAATAAAGCTATTCGTCAACGATCATTTGCTACATTAGCTTTTTTTTCCTGAAATTTTTTAAATATTTTTTGAAGCACAGAAACGTTTCTTCCTGTTTGTATCTGAGCTGTTTGTTTAACAGAAGTTTAACTTAGACATTTGTAAGGCCGTTCTGTTTTATTTTGTCACATAAACAAACTGTTAGTCAGTGTGTATTATTGTATTACTGAGAGTTGTTAGGTCAGAGGTCACTGTGTGAATCCTGGTGCTTTGTGTGTTTTGCAGGCTGGTTTGGACAAAATGTCTGAAGGACACATGTTGGCTGATGTGGTGGCCATTATTGGTAAGAATAGATTTGTTTGCACTTTACAAAAAGAGAAGGAAAAGTTAGCATTAAGTCACTTCACAGTCTTTAAATCTTGTCCCACAGGAACACAGGACATCGTGTTTGGTGAAATTGACCGTTAGCGTCACGTCGCTAATGAAGTTGACTCTCTTCCTGTTCTTTCTTCACAGTAGGAGCATATTCTGCAGTTCAATATGCTTCTGATTATTCATGTAAACACCCTAAATGAACCTAATAAATATTTTACCTCCAAGTTGAAGCCTCTTTTTTTTTCTTTTACTTTATCCGCTCTATTTCTTTTTTTTTTTTTAAGTCTGAAAATGTGTGAAACTGAGTATTAAATTCGACTGCAGATACCAAAGCCTTTAGCGGTGAAGTCCTTCCTCTGGTTTAGTGTTGAAAGGGGGGAGTGGTTTGATGAGATCTGAGGCAAATGGACTTCAAGCTCAGACCACAACTTCCCCTGAAGAGCTGCAAGCRACACAATCGTCATCCCCTCGCCAGTGCGCAGAGAGAAGCCAACGCCTGCCACCGCCTGCTGATAGAGCCCAGTCCACCTGCTTCAATCATGGCTCCGTGGGACAGGAGTCCTCTTCTGGTGGCCATTCCTCTGTGGATGTGCTTTGGCAAAGTTGGTGAGTTTGGCATTTTAAAAAAGCTGTATGAACTGCTGGTTTGATACATAATTCAGATACTGTTTTTKTTTTTTTTTTKTTTTAAGTTCGTGTTAGTACATTGAGGTTTTTTGACGCTTGGCCATATTCCGCTCAGTGCAGGCAGCAGATGAGACGCACTCACCACATGAGAGTTCCTGTGAAAAGGGAAACTGACCCCCTGAAGCCACCAAAGCTCGTCTTCAGCTCACTCACATTCTGTTTTAATGTAGTTTGTGGAGCAAAGAGAAAATCTGTGCAGCTCCAATAATCAGCAAATATTTAAATGAGTTAAAACCTCCCTGAGCCACTGTCAGGATTTGATTTTTTTATATAGAAACAAAAAAAAAAAAAAGATTTTTCTGATAAAAAATGTTAGTCTTTGCCAGCTGTGGACACTTCCTCTTTGTTCTGACGTTGCAGTAAAATAAAAAAAATGGACATTGCGGAAGGCAACACTTCCTTTTTATTAAGAACAAACCAGAAAAGCAAGTGATGAAAGTAAAAATGAGCTTTATTTGAGAGGGTCTTTGTGTTTGTTTATGGTGTAAGTGTGTCAAAGCTGGTACATYTATTCCAAACCACACTGACCCACTTCTGTCTGTGGGGTGGGCTTATCTCTGTTATATTGAGGAAAGCTGCCTTTTTATTTCTTCAGTAGATGTGTTGAATGGTTTAATAAATACATTAGTTTTATTCATTAAAACCTGATCACACAATAATCTACAAAGTCTTATTAGACATGTTTGTTTCCTGAGCCTGCTTTATGATGACGTGGAAACGGACATGTAAAAGATCCACATGTTGAACAGCAGAGTTGTAAAGTAACTAAATACAAATACTTTGTTACTGTACTTAAGTAGAAATTTTGGTTATCTGTACTTTAATTCAGTGTACTTTTTACTTTTACTCATTACATTTTTACACAATTATCTGTACTTTGTACTCTACATTTTTTTAAAGTAAGAAGTAGAAAGTTGTTTCTCCTATTTTATTCTGTGTTTTTATTATTTAAAAATATATTATCCTGATAAACTGTCTCTCCTGGATAGAGTGCATTTAACTGTGGTTGGATGAGAAGTATAAATATATACAATTCTGGCACCRTATTACTTTGTACACAGTCCATCACAGCGGCACGCCGTTAGAAAAAATATTTTTTGGAGAAGTCACCTCCCAGTTAATGTCTTTTAGGAAAATCTTTGCTCACTTTTACTCAGTACTTTTACTACTTAAGTAGATTTTGTGTCAAAAATTTACTTTTGATACTCAAGTACAAAAAATATCAGATACTTTAAGATGTTTACTCAAGTAATATTCTTATATAAGACTTTTCAAAACTGATGTATTTTTTGTGTTCTCTAGTTGTGGCTTTTTTATTCAGGTTGACTGCAAAGAAAGCTTTTAGATGGGCCTCTAAACACTGTTTTCAGAACATTTCATTAAAATCTGTCATGTTAATGGAATATTTTGCTGTCAGAAATTGTCAGTGACATTTGTAGTTAATGGCAAAGTTTTAATGAAGGCATCAGTTAGCAGTCAGATCTTGTGTTGGGGATCAACACTAGCTACTAGTAGTTATATGCAATAAGTAAACTTAGATGTGCTAGTAGGCTACTACCACTCCTAAGTCTATGTAGATAGATAGATAGATCTATCTATCTATTTCATTCATCAAACAAATAATAAAACAAAAAAATAAAAGAATAAAAAAATATAGAAACAAACAAATAATACAACAACGTGTCAAAAAACACGATCACAACATAGTCAAATGAAAAGGAGCAGAAAGAAGAATAAAATCTTAAAACATCTGCCCCCAATAAAAAAATATATGTATCTAAAAAAACATACAAATAAAAAAACTCAACTTAATACACAATATAATTTCAAATAATCAACAAACAGCATCACAA
>NW_013952752.1:84775-87721 GCF_001266775.1 Austrofundulus limnaeus | reverse complement strand
AAATAGTTGTGGAACACCTGATAACACATCTATTCATAAAAGAATTTACAGCAGACAGATAATATTCTAAAATACTGCAGATATTTTCTCACACATAGTTGTATCAAACAAAATGACTATAAAAATACAACAAATAAATATACGTTCTGATAGAAATGAAAGATTTAAGGACTAAAAATGTCTGTAACTTTATTGATTTCCATTTGATGAGTTTTTGTTAGCTGTCCCTCAGTCCTGCTGTGAGTTGTTGTGAAATGGCTGCTTCCTGTTTCATCATCTGAAACGATGACCTCGCCTTCTCTTAATAAGGCAGTTTTGTTTAAAAAAAAAAGAAAAGAAAAAGCTTCTCATTTATTAAAATGTCATCACTCATGTTGTGTCATCTCCGTTCAGGTCCAGGATGTTTGTTTCTTTCACCATGTTTCTAACTTTTTCACCTGACACGTTCTTGTTATCTCCAGCTGCTCTCACCGAACCTGAGATCTGTTACGTGCTGGACGGCATCCTGTTTCTGTACGGCATCATCCTGACCACCCTCTACTGCAGAATCAGGGTACGCATCAACACCGAGCAAACATCTTCACCACAGCACAGGCGAAACACTGATAAGAATCTCACACACTGGAAACATCAAGTTTTCCCCTGAGTGACACCTGTTCACCATTAAAACCAGTCGATGAACTCACAAACTCATTTCTGTTTACAGACATTAACAGGGTATTTTAAAACGTGGTTCTGTAGAAGCGTTAYGAACAATCAACATCTTACCTGTTCCAGATAGATTTTTGAAGAAATAGAGTTAAAATTTAAATACATTTCATACAGGTTGTCTATAATCTACATGGATTCCCCCCTCATTTTGCAGGTGTACAGACAAACAGAGCAATCTCACAGATTTTTTTCAAATTTTACGTATTTTTTCCCCGAAAACACAGTTTTAAATTTATTTAATCCATCAGAGCCTGGACTTTAAAAAACAATAAATAACATCAAATAACCATCTTGCAAACTGCTCTGCTGCACTCTAAAAATGAAATGTTGGATTTACTTAACCATGTTATGTGACCTGGTTCCACTTAACTGAGTTGAGTAAATTCAAAGCAACATACTCATGTTCTTTGGTTAAAAAAACTGGCATGTTGCTTTGAATTTACTCAACTCAGTTAAGTGGAACCAGGTCACATAACATGGTTAAGTAAATCCAACATATCATTTTTTACAGTGTGCTATAAAGTAATTCTCCCGTCCTCATTTCATACAATATTTTTGTGAAATTTACTAATTTTTGAGGCTTGTTATACAGATAAACGTCCAAAAAGGTTGTATGACGTATGATTTTGACAGGATTGATAAGGCTGGTCAAAACACAGCTCAAACTAAAGTGGATTTCTGCCATTGCAAAAATAGTTTTAAAGGAATAGTCTGGTCATTTATGGAGTTTTGTCTAATAAGTTATTAAAAGTTTGTTCCTTATCAACTGTAACAACAGTCATAAAACATAGCCCTAAAATAACAGGCCTTAAAAAAGCAGCTTCTTCTCAGAAATGACACTTATTTAAAAGCTAATAATAAACGTCTTCACTTTAGAATGACTACATTGTGAATGTATTTGCACCATTAATGAGCCGTGCTGAACACACATACATTTACAGTATGTAATAACATGATCACTGTGAGTAACAACAAACTAAAAAATGGTTTCATGCAAAAGTGCAGATTTCAATATTAGCTAATGTATTGTTATTTTATAAYGGTAAGAAGTCATCAACATATGAAACAGATCCTGGCTTGGTTAGCTGTTAGCCTGACCTGGATGAAATCTTCTGCTCTTTTCTTCGTGCTCTATGATTGATGTCATGACCAATAGGATGAAACAAAACTTCAAAAATGAACAGACGACTCATTTAACACTATTATTTCATAGTCATTCGTCCAAACACTGGTTTCTAAGTGTCTAAATGACATTATACATGATTATGTAAAACAGCATCAGTGAGAGCTAGCCTGGCACTTTTGGTGCAGTTTTATAATGTTTATGATAAATAGGTTGTGTAACGTGAAACTAACAGAAACATAAAGGATTTTCTCCAAACTGTGTTCAGTGAAAGAGCTATGTGAAGATATTAACTGTTCATAACTTTACCACAGAGATTTGATTCAAAATGGGCAAAGTATTTATTTAATGCAAACTTTACAATCAAAAAAATTCTCTGTTACAATAAAAAATATCTAAATGTGTGCTTGTTATTAGTTTTGTGTTTTTTTTTCTTATGGAAAAACAAACTAATTCTAGCTGACATTGAACAAACTACAAAGGAGGGAAGTTTACATTTTAAATGAAAGTTTAAATAAAACRTTATGGAGGACTGAAGCTGACATAATTAAAAATAAAAGCAGAAACATAAAAATGTCCCCGTAAATAATTAAATACACTTAAAATGCAACATTTATTTTTATAAAAGGAAAACTTTACCTGATGTTTTATAATTTAATTGACCTTCATATTTATTTTTTACAGCTTAGTTCCAACAATATGTATTTAATTTTTAATAGTTTTAAACATAGATTTTGTACATGCATCTGTTTCTCTTAAATGCTTTATTTTTTTGTTGTAGTTTCCCACAGGAGTTTTTGTGTTGTTTCCTGTTGTTACTTTGGCTTTTGTATTCATGCCTCGTTATGTAAATAAGGTAGGCGGAGCTTCTTGGATCAGCTCCTCTCCTATTGGTCAACAGACAGGAAGGAGGATCCGTGTGCAGATTGATTGTGCAGGGTTCTTTTTAATTAAGAGATACAAATCCATCTAATTCATCTACAAGTAAAAAGGAAAAACAAAAAACATTTTTTTAAAAACAGTAAAACTTAATTATGTGCTAAAATATAATTTGTTGGAACCAAGCTGGAAAAAAATGAAGGTCAATTAAATCATAAAACATGAGGTAAAGT
>NW_013952752.1:73270-82894 GCF_001266775.1 Austrofundulus limnaeus | reverse complement strand
ACAGAGTATTAGGGCCACTATATATAATTATGACAATAAAGATGTAATAATACAGAATAAAACCATAATATTATGACATTAAAGTCATAATATTACGAGAAAAAAGGTCAGATTAGAATAAAGTCACAATATTAGAAGGTTAAAGTTGTACTATTATGAGATTGATATGATGAGAATAAAATCATAATATTATGACTTTGTTCTCATAATATTGACTTTATTCTCATGATAGTCTGAGTTCTTTCTCATAATGTTATGGTTTTATTCTCATAATATTATGACTTTATTTTAGTAATAATATGACTTTATTCTTGAAATTAAAAAAAATCTTGTTTTGCGGCCCTAATACTCTGTCATACTGTTAGCAAAAGAGCAGAACCACTGGACAAATTGTAACCAAGCTTTCAGAGAATATTAAATGAACATACAACTACAACTGGTTAGCTTCTGTAGCCAACCCAACTTAACATGTTACCTAAGTCTACGTTTAACTGTAGGTGTTACAGAAAACACAAATAAATAAATAAAAAAAAAACCGAAATGTCTATAATTCAGTCAGTTTGACTGGCATTTATGTAAACTGTAGTGTGGTAGTAGCTGACAGTCATCCATAACATGCACTCTGAATACATTTTGAAGATTAGACTAAAACAGGTAAAATTCTGCCTTTCCCCATAACGAGATGGTCTTAGTCTGAAACGTGGTCGATATGCATTATTTCAAAGAATGCTAAGACTTTATTTCTTCCAGACGTTTGTTTTGCTACCYATAAACASAGTTTGAATGTGTGCAGGGATTAGATGGCAGGGTTAGAGGGAAAAAAAATCCAAAAGCTCATTCTGTAAATTTTAGATTAGATGTTTCCCCACAGGATGGCAGTGATAATGCATGTTTTTTTATTTTTGTGTTTGTGTTCATTAAACACAAGAGAAGTCATGAAGCTGTCACATGTCACCATTAATAAAAGCTTTCAGTTATACTCAAARCATATCTGTCTTAAAGTACAGCCCTGAGTGTTATCATTTCTTTTTCTCAAGTAAAGCTCCTCCAGCCTGAGCGCACAGTTTATAAAAAACATTTCCTGTTSGTGGTTTAGCATTTCTGACACAGTTTATTAATACTTAATATGTTGTCACTTTAACTTAGATCAGACTGATAAAAACTACAGAGAGAAAAAATACAAGTGTGTGGAAACTTGAGTACGTTTAAGTTTTCTGATGTACCAAGTCGTAGGTTTGAAAACCCAAGTGAAAAATTTGACCTACCGACTTACTGTTTGTGTTTTAAATCATAAATCAGATTTAAAGTAAGTTTTGATCAAATCTACAAACACTTTTTACTCGTGGGAGAAGGACAGGATGTTTAACATTCTTTTATCTACAAAGTTTGCCTTCAGAGATATACTGTATCTATTATTTTGGTTCTAATGTTTTTAAAGGGCCTGTGACAATAAATTTTGGTAATAAATCTGAATGTATTTTTGGAAAGATAACATTGATAACATGTTGCAAGACAAATTTCACGTTGCTGAGACGAACAGTTGAGATATTTGCACACGAAGAAACAGGAAGTGATGTCAAAGGGGAATGTCTGCATGTAAACAGAGCGTTGTTACAACAGYTAACATCACAGACTGTAGAGAAGAATCTGATGTTTCTTTAGATTGTTTTGAGACACTATCAAACACAGACGATGAAGAATTAAAGTTTAAATGATACTGTTTTAATAAACAAAGACCAGAGAGTTTAATTTATTAACAAGTTCCCCTTTGATGTCACTTCCTGTTTTACTTTGGCTGGGCCAAATCCAAAAGAAAACAGGCCAGTTATGTGACAAAATGGGTAAAATCAAGTGTAACAAGCCAAGTTTACTAAATATAAAAATGCTTTCTTTGACTTTTTGTATCTGAAGGATATACTCATCACAGGTACTTTAAATCAGTGAGAAACAGACTCAACTTTGTGTTTTTGAACTTGACTTTTAAATTAAACAAACTGTGGGTTCCAGCTACACTACACTTTAATTTTAGCTGCTAACACATAAATATGATATTAAAGGTTTCACACCAAAACATACATTTGAAATCCTAAAATTATTTTTTAGCCTAAACAATATTTGGTGTTACTAATGTGCTTCCATTTGGCTCAGGAAAAGGTTAAAACTAATGAAGTAAACAAGCCCAGCATAGTCTTGTTGTATCCTGAGGTGGTAAAGAAGAGAACAGTTTCTCAGAAATGAAACATTTTTACATGAATAAATGTTTCTTCCTGTCTTTTAAGTCAGAGTCTTCTTCGCAGACTGTAAGTTTGGGGTTATTTGGAAAATGTAAAAGTGGTTGTTAGCTTGGTTCAGTGAGAGAAGGCTCATTTGGTTCTGGTGTCTTGCTGTTCTGATGACAAAGTTCAAACAGGTTTTTTTTGGGGCATGTTCATTTACCTGCCTCTCCTCTGAGCATGTAGAGACAAGAAAATAACTGTCATGTTGCTACTGCCAAACCGGAATAGTCAGTTTAGGTTTGAATATGTGTGTGTGTGTGTGTGTGTGTGTGTGTGTGTGACAGGGAGAGGGAGTGTAAGGTGTAGCGCAAACAGGTGTATCTCTCACAGGTAAAGCTGCTCCTTTTTCCCAATCTGCCAGCTCGATGGTTTAAGTTCTCATAACTGAGCAACAAAAAAACAAGAGGTTTTTATCAATCGTTGCCATCTGGACATTTTTTTTGGGAAAGGGACTCAGACGACTCCAACATCCCTGAAGATGATCTGACAGCTGAAGGCATGAGAGCGCCTCGTGCTCCCGTRTTTCCCTGAGGTTTAGGATCAGATTACTTGGACTGATGAGCTTGACCGCAGTGCTGAAATCGGCTCAACGTGTGCAGAGTTAGCAGCACCTGCTGAGGAGGATGACATCTCTGCTGAACAGCCTTTCACTGTGTCTGTGTGCTCTCCTGATCCACGGTAAGAGAACCCCTGATCAGTGTGTCGATGGAAGGGACATGGTCGATGTGACATCATGTTTCCATAACTTTGAGCACAAAAACCAACAGACTGAACCATCTTTATATGTTTATACGAACATCTAAAGTGTGTTTGATGCATATTTATCAGCTCTAATGCACAAAATGGATGYAAAACGTTAGAAAGAGCCATCTGATATTTCAGGAAAAACAGGTTGCTGTTGACCAATCCTACCTCTGCTGTACAGGAACTGCATAAACTCTCTGTGTGTGTTTGAATCCTACCAAGAAGTCTTTGTAGACGGTTCTATTTGTAACCATGCATCATGTCAGGTGGTATAATAAAGTTTGCCAGTGCACCRAGGCATTATGGGTAAAGCCAGTTTCTATCTGAGCTGCTTCTGTTAGTGAGCAGCATTCATGAGACATAGTATCAAGATGATTCTTAATTACCCTGCCTGCTCAAGGATTAATGGTTAGTACTGTTGCCTCACAGCAAGCTTTGGGTTTACGCTATGGGTTGGGCCTCGTGTTTGTGTGAGTTTTCTTCAGGTAATCTGGTTTCCTCCCACAGTTGTAGGCTGCCTTTTAGGCCCAGGCTTCCCCTAAGAAAGGGTTTGAGTCCCAGAGACATTCTTGTAGCTTGAATTTTAAACACATTCAAACTGTTTTAGCAATAAATTTTCTTTAAATAAAAAATACATTTATCACAAAACCCTTGATAGTATCTTGAACCGTCCTTGAGTTTTGTTTCTGTTATTCTAGAGCTGTGTTTCAATGCTTGCGCCTCTGCTTATTGGTGGAATCCCCCAAAAGCTTTGACCGGTGGAGACAAGTTGGTGACGACAAAATCTAAAGACATGTTTTGTTGCAGTCTCACTAACTTCTCAGTGTTTGACAAGCAAGAAACCAGTGAGCTGTGTGGCTGGGTTTTGAATGGCCATTTTTTGAAAACTGTCTGGTTGTGTAAAAACAATGCTCAAGCAATGTGCACAGCTGAGAATAAAGTTTTGCAAGCCGTGCGCACAACAAAAAWGAATTGTCCTGCAAAATGTGGACACACAACTGATTTGACCCACTGAGAATTTAGTGAGACTAAAACTGAATATTTGTCAATTTTCTTGCAATTTTGAGTTGTTGTCTGTCTAGTCTTGRATTGATGAAGCTCACTGAGTACCAGTATCAATACAATAAAATAAAACATTTATTGATTATTGTCATGGTTAGACCTGAGCATTAAGGCCAGAAGCCTAGGATCCATTTTGTCATGGAGCTTTATCACTCTTGAACTGACAAAACCTCAACAGAGAATAGTTCCACATAACTGCAACAAAACCACTTTATCTGGGTTYAAGACTTTAGCGATGATTCTGTTCGCACAAATGTTTTGGAACGTTTTTGGAACATTCAAAGTTCAAGCCACAAGACTGCAAGTCTGCGTGACTTGTGTRCCAAAATCGAGACGCTCTGGTAATTTTAATTTCATTTTATTTTTTTAGACATTTTGGAAACTTTCTCTCAAAGGATGTTTGCAAACCTGTCCCCAAATGTTGCAGCCTAGTGAGATACTGTTTTAAGACTGTAGCAGTGCCATTATTGGCTGGGTCCTCTGAAGGCCAAATCTGTTGGCCGTTTAYGTCACAGGGTCGTGCCAGAGGCTGTGCAAACTCGAAGACTCCTCCGATGTGGCCCACAAATACCCCTTTTTCCCTGATTTGAGGGACGGGTCCAATGGATTCTTCTTGGTCCACCATATCTCATAATGCATTCCGGGTCGACCACAGATTATTTTCCTGCTCTTAATGGCGGATGAAGCGAGAGAAAGGAGTACAGTTTGAAATAAAAATCTGGGAGTAAAAAAAATGAAAAGTTTCAAGTGGTTTTGTTGTTAATGCTTTTGTCATTTTGACGTGTTTTTAAAATTATTCTTGTCAGAAATAAAATGAGCTGGTACAGAGAAATAAATGTGCACATACGCAAGTCCATTAGTTTTTCAAATATTGCCTTTAAGCTAATTTTGTTGTTTTGTGATATATTGATGTTTTGCAAATTTAGATTTTGGCTTCTGTTTTGCGTCWCAGTAGCTAACCAACAGGACATACGTCAGGGTAAGGGCAGGAATAAAGYAGACGGCTAGACCGTCCAAATTCACAGCCACTTTTCTACATGGTCTACCAAGGACCTGGCCCACCTAGACCGGGTTTGAAGGACCCAGCCCCTGAATTTGGACCTAATTGTCTTCACCCTGAAAGAGATCTGAACATTTGCCATGACCCATCATGTTCCAATAGATTGTGTTGGTTGTGGGAGAGCCTAGCAGAACCAGTGAAAACTGAAGCTTAGAAACTGTGAATAAAGTAACATAAAGATTAAAAAGATTCAAATGTGCATACTTGTAAACCAAATGTTGAACTTTAATTAGGAGGCATCATTGATGCAACCCATTCTCACTCCCATCTTGTCAACATATTGACGCTTGGTCTGTTACCATCTGCGTCCAGTTTTGGATGTGTCAGTACCRCCCTCGCATCAGTTCTTAACGAGATGAGACGGAGGAGGAGTGTGTTGTCATATTTTTGAAAAGAGTAGGAAATGCACGACAACTAACCATCCCAGACCCTAAATTTAATTTAACTTCTATTAGTCATATACAYCCTATCCCTGACCTCACTACCTAAAATTAACCATAAATCCTGATCCCTCATATTAACCACAGACCCCCAACCCAAAGACCCCTATGTGGCGCAACCCAGAAAAGCCGCAGGCGTGAATAACTGACACGAGAGGGATACCTGATGCATCAAAACTGGACGCAGATGGTACCTGACCAAGCGTCGATATGGTGACAAATTGGGAGTGAGAACGTGTTGATTGACGGTATTGACAACTCTAGCTGATTGTTGCAGTTCGTAGATGGTCCATCAGTCATTGTTTCACTTCCTTTGTTGTTTTTACGTCTGTTTTCTCGTTCACATCAAAAAACACAMGTCAAAACAACAAGCCCTGCACCTAAAATAACAAATTAGAACAAATGGTTTATCTAACTGAAGGATCTGATCTCTACTCTCTGTTTATTTCAACCTCTGGCACTTGGCCAGCGACAGCCCCACTTAGAGTGAAGGATGTGTGACAGGTCCAACAAAGAACCAACAAACCTGTTGGAGTACACACAAAAGATGAGTTTTCAGTTATTTCTACCACAGACTGTAGCGATGATGCTTCATTTCCATCCATGAAGGTAGGATAGACTGAGGGTTATTCCAGTAACGCCGCACAGGCAGATTCCACCCACAGACCAAAAACCTCAGGGTTACAAACAATTAGCACACACACACACACACACACACACACACACACACGCACACATTCTCAGACACAAAACCACACACCTTCACGACACACTCACCGGCTCTGTCGGTAAACGCGTGAATCACGTCTTCCCGCAGAGATCATTAAGCATTAATCGGCTCCTGTTGACGTTTCTGAAGCAGGAGAAACATTTGCAGAACAAATCAGCTACTTAAAGGCTAAACTCTTCAGACTTTATTGTCCACAGCTGAAGGGGGAAGCTAAGGGTTAATTATTTTCTCCTACGTCTGTATGTGCCTGTTAGCAAAATAGCTCGTGAAGGATAAATTTTAAGAAAACTTTGGAGGAACTTCAACAACTGACTGTCTTTTGGAGTCGACCCGATTCAAGATGGCCACAGTTAGCTAATGCAAGCTAAAAAGACAATTAAACAATAAAAACTCAGTTTATTTTACAGGCATTGACTTCAGATTTGGTGAGGTTGTAGAAAGACAAAACTAAATGTACGTCTGTGTCTGAAAAACCTTTGGAGTCAATTCAATGCAAAATGTCTGCYGCAGCAAATCAGCGGTTGCTAACCCAGACGCAGACACTGAGCTAAAACTGKATGGGGTTGTAGCTGACAGTCATAGTCTGAGCGTGACTGAACATATTATTAGACAGCGACACAACTTATTCCTCAATATGATCTCAGACTAAAACTCTGGTGGTTGATGTACTTTATTTTAATTACATACTTTTTTTTAGTAATCAACAWTATTTATCATATTTTGGCACCAGATTTGGTCTTTTCCTGCAGTCCGTCCTCCACCATTCCCACAGCAGCTGTTGGATCAGTTGTTGTGATGGTTCAAACACGATGACTTTTTATTTCCCACAACAGCCTTCAGGTTCAGGCTTGTCTTTTTACTTTTCACTGAAACCCAACATGAATTATTCATAACAGCTTTCTTCAGAGTTGGATTGTGTAAAYGTGCTGATTTTGTTCAGAACAATCGTTTCATATGAAAATAAATTTCGAGATGTGTTACARCAGCAACTTTTTGGGGGAGTTCAATTTGTTGGATTTTGAAATCTAAGTGGAGACATTCCACCGTCCATCATGCTGGACTTTAAAGGCTCGGTTATGGTCACACYTTGGGTACTCCCGCACACCCTCGCCAGCGGTGGAGGTGTTTATACTTGGTGCTTACGTTGTTGTAGTATTCTCCAAAAGGACATGTGGCAGAACACTTTAAAATATATGAAAAGTTGTAAATAGGAGAGCAAAATCGTGACGAACAAACAAACTATTTGAATGGCACACGCAGCCTTTGGTGCTACAAAAACTATAAACAGATTAAGGGGAAATCTGCAAACCATTCAGCTTCAGCCGTCCTAATCAAATCTGCTGAAACTAAGCACATCCCTAAAGATATATGGAACATTCTGTCATTAGTACAAGTATCTTAAAAATATTTTAAGGTATTTAATATTTTAAAGGGGGCGGATTATGCAAATTAGACTTTTTCAAGCTTTATATAATGTTATTCCCTCATCAAAGACACACTCAGGGTGTTGCTTTGACTCAAATGCATGTTTGAGAAAGCCTTGAATCTCCTGTGGTAGACATGGGGAGCTGACTAAACGCTTGTTGGTACAAAGCTCCGCCTATATGTACAGAACTCCTCCCTTGAGCTCAGTCTGCAGCTGAGGTCCCGCCCCACAGAGCACCCCTCCCCCAAAGCATTATTTTGAAGACGTGCTGAAGTGGGTGTGTTGGAAACGGACCAATAGGAGGTTCTTAAAGAGACAGAGGCCATTTAGATAAACTATGATGCAAACAACAACTGAATGTAACATAGTTACTTGATTGTGGTATAGAACTGAACTATGTGCCTGGAAAATGCATGCTATCCCTACTTTTGCTCAGGTTTTCTCCCACAGACCAAAAACATGACTGTATGTGTCCCTGTGATGGACCTGTCCAGAGTGTACCACGCCCATCAGTGGCTGCTGGATATGGCCACGTGACCCTTAAAAAAAGAAAAAAACATAAAGATAATGAATGGATACATGAATGTTTCAAACATGTGCAGTTTATCTATTTAAGGAAGCCTACAATGGAAAATTTGTCACACAGTAGTGAAACTAAAGTTGGAGGCTTGTAAAAACAGAAACTGCAAGGAGATTCCTGTGAAAACAAGTTCAAACTGATTTTACCTGATAAAGTTGCTCTGAATTTCATCAGATGAAACAAGTGAATTAAACAAAAAAGACACAGCAGCTCTGCAGTCTGTCATGTTTACTGATCTGTATTGTTTTAATTATGACTTTTAAATGGATTTAATGTTGATACAGACTTTATTGAAGAAGTCAAAGGATGTGAAAACCTCACTGTTCATTTATATTTTACTATTCTTTCATTTTCATTACAGTGTAAAACTAGAAGGAAATAGTGGCACTTTTAAAGTGAAATTTTAAAGATAAGTTTTGTCCTGTGCAGTGATAAAAACACTATTAAGAGAAACCGCTTGAAATATATTTTTGTTTTGTAGAAACTTTGAAAATGTCAAACTCAGGCTCAGGTTTGATGTTTTGAAGCACTGAAATGACTGAACCAATGAGGAGTTGAATTCAAAGAAAAAGATAAAAGATAAAGAAAAAAGTAAAATAACAAAAAGTGAGGAAATTAATGTTTGGAAGATTATTTCTTTATTTTCAATGCTTTTTGTCAATAAATCTTATATCACTGGAAAGCCTGTTATTTTCCCTTTTAAATGGTGCCACATTTGTAAGGAACATACATTTGTGGGATGAGTATGTGTGTCCAAATTCAGAGGCTGCGTCCTCCGAAGGCTGAATTTGTCACAGTGTTGTGCCGGAGGCTGTCCAAATCTGAAGACTCCTCCAATGCGGCCGACAAACACGTACTCCTTCTCCCCTGATTTCAGGGATGAGTCCGATGGAGACTCCTCGGTCCATCATGTCCCATGATGCATTGTGGGCAGACCAGAGACCTTTTTTCTGCTCGTAATGGTGGGTGGAGCAAGAGAAAGTAGTACAGTTTAACAAAAATCTGGTGGTATAAAAATTAAAAGTTTCAAGCGTTTGTGTTGTAAATGTTTATTTTTTCAGTTATATAGACATGATTTTAATGTTATTCTTGTCAGAAATCAAGCGTGCACGGGTCCATTAGTTCTTCAAATATTGCCTTTAAGCTAATTTTGTTGTTTTGTGATATATTGATGTTTTGCAAATTTAGATTTTGGCTTCTGTTTTGCGTCACAGTAGCTAACCAACAGGACATACGTCAGGGTAAGGGCAGGAATAAAGCAGACGGCTAGACCGTCCAAATTCACAGCCACTTTTCTACATGGTCT
>NW_013952752.1:70568-71625 GCF_001266775.1 Austrofundulus limnaeus | reverse complement strand
TTAAAAGAACATGCAGTTTGATCAGAAACTGTGAGTTCTGTTGTCACTAACTTTACATTTTATACAGTTTACATCAGACTGCAAGACTTTTTGTTTTCTTTCAGTCAGTGTGTCTCTCATTTACAGGAGAGGATTTGGGTTACTGGAAAAAAAAAACAGAATTCTGACTTTAATGTCAGTATTCTCAGGTAAAAGTCAGAATCCTTTTTTTTTCTCAGAGGCCCTAATCCTCTTCCATAATCAATTTCTACTTTTTCTCAAACTCCCCCAGAAAGCAGAGTGCACACCAAAGTTTTTATCCGACTTTTCTCTTCAAACCACAAGTGAAGGCTCTTTTTGATCTTCTTCATAAAACACTGTAGAAACATAAATGTTCACCTGTGTGATGACCAGATACTGTTTTCAGTACATTGTTTCACTCAGTCACTGTTTATTTGAAGCTTATTTTCTTCTCTGCGCTTCTTTATTAGGTGTTGTCAGACAGTGAGTGACGGACACAGGTGTGGTTATGGTGATCCTAAAGAGCCATGGACAGCAATTATTGATTTTTTTTCTTGGTTCTTTTTAAACTTCCACAGTTTACAAAACAAAACATTTTGTCAGTGTAGATTCAGGCTTCAGAGAAAAGGTTGACGAATGTTTAAAGTTGCAGGCGGTGGCTGCGTTTGCTTTTATACGCATTTCTATTTTTTTCCCTTTGGCTTTTAGCCTCACCAGAACCACCTCCATCTGAAAAATGTGATAATAAATCACTCGCCACTCAAACTAACTAAACACTGAGAGCAGCACCTTAATGGAAGCTGTCACAGACAAACAACGGACACGTTTGTTTTTTGAGCACAGACCTTTTTTTTCAGTTTAAATTTAGCAGTGAGTCAAGAAAAATATCYCCTGAACAGGTGTAAACAAACAGGTGCACCTTAACCATTACCTGCAGGTTGTGTTTAACACCCTGTGTGTGTCGACACCTTGAGAATGCTGGTGTAAAGAAAAACAAGTGTGAGACACCTGATCCCACACTGTGTGTGTGTGTGTGTGTGTGTGTGTGTGTGTGTGT
>NW_013952752.1:61684-67830 GCF_001266775.1 Austrofundulus limnaeus | reverse complement strand
GGGGGGGGGGGGTGTTGCAGGTGGACTGTCGGCTGCAGCAGCAGAAGGAATTGAGGATGGCAGAATTTATTTCTAGCAGCAGAGTGGGTTGGAAATGGATATTTAATGTTATTAATTGTTTTTTAATGCCCTACAGGCTCTGACATGTTACATAAATGTGAAACAGAGTTTTTGAAAAAAATCTGTAAAACATGAAAAAATCTGTGAGATCACTCTATACGTCCACAACCTGCAGAATGATGGGAAATCCATGTGAATTACAGATAATCCGTACTTGACATGTATGCAGTCCCCGACARCCCCACTCAGCCATAGTTCCTGAAAGTGAGTTCATCAGGTCGACCTTGATAGCTATCGGCCACCAGCTCACAGACGTGAGTGGAAGAAGGGATGGTGGGGGCGGAGACTCAGTTTACATAAYGTCCAGGAGAGCTGGAGATATCCAGACTTCAAGATGGGAGCCAGATTCAGATAATCACAGTTTAAGGCCTAACTTTCCTTGAAAGAGTGCACGTCTGAGTTTTGAACTAAGATCATCTTGTGTTAAGAAAGACAGGCTTGTAGCTGTTTAGGTTAAAATGTAAAAATATATTTTGTGCTAACTTTTATGACATTGTATGATCTGTTAGCTCTCAGAGTATGTGTTGAGAATGACTCTCACTACCACATCATTATCGATCAATATCTGTAGAATAAAAGCAGTGTCTGTGTTTGATTAGCTGTGGCAGTCATTTAGAATTGAATTGAATTGAATTTGAGAAAACTCCAATAATTAGTTCTCCATCCAGTGATTACTTTCTGAGAGTTTCATCCAACTTTGTCCAATGGTCTATGGGCTATTTTGCTAACAATCAGAGCTAACTCCAATAGTTTAAACCAAGTTTGTATCTTGTGAGATCAGGTTGTGATTAACATCCTCTGGCCTCCAATCTTCAGTGCCACCTGGACTGCTTGGCAGCTGAGTAGGTTCTATGTTTGGGACCACCCATGGGAAAGACTCCGAAGCTGTGCCAAGTAGGGCCGAGTTGAACTCATGGAAAAAGGCCAAAGATTAACTTGAAGGCTAACAAAAACAAAGCATTATAGGGAGGTGTGTTTGTAAAAAGTTGCATGATAAGGTGTGTTGTGAAGGAGTGTTCTGTCTAATCAAGAACAGAACAAACAGAATGAACAGTATTTTACAAAATAAAGGTACAGAGCCCCATTGAGGGTCTAACAGCTTGAAGTAGATAGAAATAATTTGTCTGAACTGGGATCTACTGTAGTCGCTGATATGGATTGTTGGCTGGTCTGTTGCTCTCACAGTTGCAGTCAGCTGGCTAACAGCCTCTGCCCTTACAGTGACAGCTTGTGTTCATAGCAAACCATCTTTTTATTCTAAAAAAATGTCCATTGTTCACCTCCTCGCACAGAGAGTTGTACTAAAGTCATCAGATCGTCAATGTTTGCTGCATGCAGGATGTTTTTTTCTGTCTGTTTCTTTTTTTTTCTTATCTGTTTCTTTACGGACAGATAAGAAGCATGTTTCTTCGACAGAAAAAAAAATTCCCAGGCTCCAGTTCTATGCAAGTGGACTATGCAAGAGCTCTAAGACATTTACAATTTATCTCAGTTACACTGGAAGAGTTTGAAAGTTAGACTTTCTTACGTTTACATTAACTTTCTTTTATAATCATCTTTATTGATAAATTTCTGATGTATAACTCGCAGAAAATAAGACAAGGACCAAGATCAAAATAAATGTTAAACTGCTGCCAGTAGCTCACTGTGGTCACCGTGCTTAACCACACACCTGAGTGTTTCATCCCCTGACTGAATTCTTCAAAAAGTCAGGCAGACATAAAGACGGAGAAAAAAGTAAGCCTTTAAGGGGACATATCCTGCAAAATCCACATTTTTAGCTGTATTTTGTTGTGGACTTGGAGTTTCTAGGAGGCATAAAAGTTGGATTTAGTCTTTCCTGGTGCTGCAAAGATATCTTTGTATCCTGTTTGGATCAGATTATTCAGCCCATTCAGTTTTCTCTGTTTTCTTTGACGTTTTCTCAATGATTACGTCAAATCATCTGTGACGAAATTACCAAATAAGGTCTGAACTTACCATTTACAAATTCCTCGTCTTCATTCTCCTCTGGTTCTGGGTCATACTCTGGTTCCGGGTCATACTCTGGTTCTGGGTCATACTATGGTTCTGGGTCATACTCTGGTTCTGGATTCAACTCTGGGTCCAACATGTAAGGCTGGAAGGACAAGTGTCCCCTTGCTGACATCTTTTAATTAAATTGTAAATAAAACATTTCTGCACTTCTAAGAAAYGTAACCCCCCTCTTTCAAACCGGAGTGGACCGGTCTGGAAGCTGGAGGGGGGCGGAGCTTGAAGCACTTCAAAGGAACAATAACAAAACAAGCTGCTTTGAAACACATCTCAGAAAAGAGGGTGGAAGAGGGGCTGTTAGAGTTAAAATAAGGAGGAATTCTAACCAAAGCATTGCAGTTCCACTTTATAAAGACCCCCAACTGAATGATTTAAATGTGAAAAGGAAGGATTTAAAACCATGATACTTCAAACAAAAAGGTCAACCAAAAGTCAGAAATTATTCTGATCAATATTCCTGAACCGTACATGACAGAAGTTCATGGTCATCTCTGTTTTCATGTCTGCATTGATTCATGGAGAAGCTCAGTTAATTGCGTCTTGTAAAGCCTTAACTTTACCATTTAAACTGTGACTATTGTAATGTGAAGCCTGTTTTGAGCTCAGTGAGCTGTAGGGCTGTCCTGTGTGGTTCTACAGGAGAAAACTGGACTTCTTTTTCATGTTTGAACACTTAGGATTACAATATCCATATATTCTTTTCCCCAAAATCTCCTCGACTTCCAGAAGGAACGTCTTTTTTTTCCTATTTTTTTTTTTTTTTGCAAATTTTGTTGACAGGATTCACGGCCACCGAAAGTCAGAGTGTTCACATTTTGATTTGATTTATATGTTTTGTATAATTTTTCGATTCCTCAAAATTTTAGTAACCGGGATGTATCGGTGATGAAAATGAAAGAACAACTGAATGACAAGATTTCATGGCGTTCTTAGTAATATCACTTTACTTGTGTTTCAGTCACAGTGGGACAGGGACAAATACAGACAGTGACTGTGAATCAGCCTCTAAAACTGTCCATACGCTCTGTGGAGGAGCAGGAGACCACCCTGCCCTGTCACTATGAACCACAGGAGGGTGAAGTGGTGGTGCAGGTCACCTGGTTCAAGGTGAATGCAGATGGCTCCAAAGAACAGATGATCACTGCACACTTCGAAGAAGGACAGACAGGTATGCTGAAGAACTTCAGGGTGTAGGTTTCGCTGTTTAACCTGAGACTCTTTACGTTCTGTGAACTCTTTTCCCCTCTCTGCCYGCAGCTTTCGGGTTGTGGTTTAAATACGTACGCTTTAAAAGTGATAAACCCACTGTGGACTCATCCCTGATCATCTTGAGCACAAGGGTCTCTGATGAAGGAGAATACATCTGTCGCAGCAGCATCTTCCCAGCTGGATCCTTTGACACAGAGATGTTCCTCGTTGTGTGGAGTAAGTCCAGCCCTCACAGTTCACAGGTTTACTAATATTTACTACAGAATWACAAGAGTGATCATGTGTGTCTATTCATTACAATCAGCCATGRGAACTGATAACTGTCACACAATYGGTCCCCATGTTATAGTTAGCATGYRGCTGACATTAWAACAAGTGAAACCACACTTCCTCATCAGTTGAACTGTTACTTTCTTCATRCAAAAAACTCCTTTAACATTTCATWRAAAGAGGTAACTTCAAGCCAGAGGTCTATAAAGTACTTGGGAAAAAAACAACTAAGTAAAAGTACCTTAACAGAAAATGACTTTGGTAAAAAATAAATTTCACTGATGAGAAAACTACTTAAGTAAAAGTCATAAAAATGTTCACAAAAATTGAGAAAGTAGAAGTGAAAGTACTTTTCCACGCTCTCTAACAAATAAACTTAAATCGACAGAACCAAACGAGCTCCACAAAACCAACTTGATTAAATTGGTCAATTTCTTTAAAATAAAATTTGTATATCGCCTCAAATTTACTCTACTAGGTTTAGTAGAAATAGTTGATATGATTTAGTTGAGTAAATTCAGCACTTAATATTTTAGAGCACATAAACAACTCCTTTCTTGATGAGTTCAGACAGATTTATTTGTAGCAAGTGACTAAGTGTTAAACTTTAAAGTGAAGAAGTAAAAGTATCATTTTTAGGTTTTAAAAGTAACTAAGTAAAAGTCATGATTTAAAAAATACTTGGTAAAATTACAAATCCTCAAAAAATTACTTAAGTACTGTAACAAAGTAACTGTACTTAGTTACTATAAACCTCTGCTTCAAGCGTAAGAAAACATTTTAGTCAAACAAATAAAATTACTGAATAAAGTAGTAATATTTGAAGTAATAAACCAGTTTCTTTTTAAATTGGGATTGATCATTTAGCAGTCCATACTAAACAGAAGTCTCTTTCATATAACAGTAGTGTAAAATGGCCGCACAGACCAGTGTGCCTTTATGTTTCCTCTGGCTGTTTAAAGATMATTGATGGAGCCTGCCATKTCCCGCACAGATGTGAGCTTTCATATATGAAGCAAGCATCGCAGAACCAAAAGAGGCACAAACTCAACTGTAGAGCTAGTTGGTTCCTGGTCTACCYGGTTTAATAGTTCGTGTTCTCACACTGAATCAGGTCCCACAAATCCAAGGTCTAAATGAGCCCAAATCCTTCATGTAAAATTCACTTTTTTAGCTGTTATTTAACAGCTAGTATTTTGTTGTGGACTTGGAGTCTCTATGAATAAAAGTTGAATTTAGTCTCTTATGGTGCTACAAAGATATACTGTATTTATATTCTTTAGGGGTCAAAATTATAATCTTGTTCAATTTTTTCTATTTACTATGACATTTCTGAGCTGTTACATCAAATTATTTGCGACAGAACCTCTGACTAAGGTCTGGATTTACCAACCAGCCATTTTTGTCGTCTTCATTCTCATCTGGCCCTGGGTCAGACTCTGGCTCCAACATGTAAGGCTGGGTGGACAAGACTTCCCTTGTTGACATCTTAACAAAACATTTCTGCACAGCTCTAYAAAACTAGAATGAACCAGTCTGGAAGCGGGAGGGGGGCGGAGCATGAAGCGCTTCTTTTGGATTTAAAGAGACAGCCTCAAAACGAGTTGATCTGAGACACACCTCAGAAAAGGGGATAAAGAGGGGCTTGTGGAGTTACAATAAGGAGGAATTCTGATCAAAGCATCGCAGTTCCACTTTATATGGACCCTAACTGTATCTATCTATCTTGTCATCCTACAAGGCGACCAATGAAATATCATGGTCAAAGTTTTTTTCTTGCTAATGTTCCAATGTGGTTTTAAGGCACCTGGTATTCTAAGGCGGTCTCCCATCCAAGTGTTGGCCTGTTCAGGGTGGTATGTCCCCAACTGAAGGATTTAAATGTGAAAAAGAAGAATTTGGTTTATATAATTTGGTGAATATTTCTTGTTAGCTTTTTGAGGATTGTAATTTATCAACACTTTGGTTACTCAATGAAACTGTCCTTCCTGCAGCCAGTCCCATTTCCTCTGTGGATCCTGTGGTTGTGGTGGAGGAGGAGTCCTCCAAAAAGGTGGCTTCCTGTCGCTCTGTGGGCCGCCCACCACCCATGCTCTCCTGGGACACGGAGCTGAAAGGCCAGGTTATCAATCGCTCCTCCGACAATGGTGCTGTCTCCACGCACTTCTCCCTGTACCCTCGTAGGGGTATGAATGGCAAGAAGCTGGACTGTCTGGTGTGGCATCCCCTTCTACCGACCCCACGCAGGATCGAAAACAGGCTGGAGGTGCTCTGTGAGTATTATTGTGTGAGGTTTAGCCAAACAAGATCAAAAGAAATGTTAAAGTTCCTGTCAAGAGCTAATAATTGTCACCATGATAACCACACACCTGTGTCTCTCACTCCTGGACAGAACTCCTAGATTAAAATAGGAAATAGGAATTAAAATACTCGAAGGAAACATGTTTATCAGCCATATAGTTATAGAAGCTTTATATCCGGAAGCACTGAAGCACAGTTATAATATTAAGACA
>NW_013952752.1:50870-60309 GCF_001266775.1 Austrofundulus limnaeus | reverse complement strand
TTCTCCATCTTTACAGATGTGCAGACAGATGTTGGGTGTGTTGTCTTGTGTTTTCTTGTTGTATACAGTATTTCACATATCTTCTAATCTCTCTTTCAGCCTTTCCYATTACATTTTTCCTTTTTCTTCTCTTTCTTTTTCTTCTCTAGATTTACTTCTCTAAAAAAAAGTCACATATGAGGAAACTAATATCAAGTTCTGTTTTCTACTGAGGTGGCTTAAAAAAGACTGCAGATTTTTTAAAGGGTCAGACTGCCACATGCTATCACAAAATTTTTAAAGTTGGTTTTGAAGTTGGAGATTGAATCTGTCTGTGCTCAGTAGGTGGAAAATTACACAAAATAGAGATTTGAGTGGAGCAGGCTGGACCGCCTTTGTTACATATGTAATCTGATCATACTGAGTAACTGAGGTGAGAAATCAGGACCTGGGAATATTTAGCAAAGTTGTGGATCTCAGTKGTCAATAAAGTTGATGTGTTTAAGAGCAAGGTTATGTAAGGGTTTGAAGGATAAGCAGTAAAATCCATCTGTAGACAAACAGTGTCCAATTTTTTTTTTATTATAAGCACTACCTCCCTTTTTTCTTCACTTGTCTGGACTGAATAAAGTTTATAAAAAACTATTTTTCCTTCCAGTCCCTCCGGTTGCTGAGGTGTACGGATACAAAGAAGACTGGACTGTTAGTATGGAGAATGCTGTCCTGAGGTGCATAAATGGAGGAAACCCCAAACCAGTTGTTACTTGGACCAGGTAAAGCAAGACTCACCTGCCTTTCTGTCTGATGATTACATGACTGAGTGTCTGATGTGTTTGGTCACTGTCGCTTTCCTTCATTCACCAAGAGAAAYGACGCCACTTATTTGTCCAGTGAGTTCACGGATTTAAATAACAAGTTTGGTGAAGATAACATTAGGATGTCCCCAAGGCTCGAAGAGAACCCATTTACAGTTATTACTACCCAGAGTTTTAGGACACCCAGTGTTGGAAAGGTTTTAAACTGTTCCAGTTCTAAACCCCCTGTCCAGTCCACTTTTAGATAGATGTAGTCATTGTAAAATTTAAGTCCAGATTTAATTAATTCTCATGTTTTTTTTTAATATAAGGACATGAAAATTTTTGTTCTGAGTTTCGTATTTAAGGCCTAACATTCCTTGAAGACCTGTATGAGTGAAWTATCCACCACATGTCAAACCAGAGTTTTAAACTAAGATCATCTGATGAGTTGTAGTTATATTTAAACAACCAGCATAAACTATATTATGCAACACACCATGCAATATTACAAGATCTCTGAATGCTCAGTGTTGGGAGTGTGTGTTGAGGGTGACAGTCAGCTACCACCACTACAAACAGAATCCCAGTATCTGACAAACTGGCTGAACAGACTTGGACCCCGGTCATAACTGCTTTGCAGTTATAGTATAACATAGTTATTGTGTTTCTGAAGGTCAGTTACTGTGGTGGCCATTGTATAAGAATTTAATTTAAAAAAATCTATACACTGGTTCCTGAGATATTTTGAAAAAACTGCACAAAAACAACACAAAACCGTTACAGCCACGTGACCTTTTATTTATGAACAACAAACAACATGTGACATATTACACAAACACATTTTTGTAGAAACAAAGCAAAGCCAGATTTTAGAAAAGTTTGTAAAAAAACAGTCTTCCAGGTGATTCAGCAGCTTGTGGAACAACCTTCTGTGGAAATAATTCTCTATAATTGCCTTGAGTGTGACTTTATCAGTATCTTCCATCAGTCAGAGGGTGTTTTGGCCCACTCTTGCATCACTTTATTGAGATGTGATGTTGCTCTTTTATGCAACACTTTTTTTAGGTGTTACCACAACATTTCAGTGGATTTGAGCACTGGATGTTGATTTCGCAACGCCATGATGCTTTTTCTTCAGTTTTCAGCCATTACCCATCAGATCATCAAGCCTCTGTGCTTGATAGTTGGTGTGAGAATTGCCTTGTTTGATTTTCTCCAAACAAGTGTGCATTATGATCAGATATCTATAATTTGAGTTTCAAAATCTGGTGAATAACTTCTGTAATAATTTTGTGTAATGTGTGAAATGACACCCTTAATGACTGAGCATTAGAAAACCCCAAAATTATAACTGTCAATTTTACAAATGTTGASTTAAAAATTTGTGTAGTAGCAACAGATGTGTAGGTGTGCGTGCAAGGGGGAGTGGTCCAAAACATTTCCAGTGAATTATTTTTTTTTTTCAGTGTGCTTTTTGACTTTAACCGAACTAATCTGTAGTTTGTCAGATGCTGCACTGCTGAGTTCTGCTCCATGCCTCTTTAGGTTCCACGGTCTGGCTTTATTTTAAAAGCTCATGTCATTTAGCATAAAACTTTGGCATTAAACAATGACATAAACCCTGTTTGTATGTTAGCAAAATATCTCATGAACCACTGGATGGATTTAACTGAAACTCAACGAGTAAATATTGGATTGGATAAAAAAATTTTTGAGTCACCCTATTTCAAGATGGCTGCCACATGGCTAATATTAGCTAGAACTAAAAACTGAAATGCTAGTAATCAGTTAAAGATATAGACTGATAAGACTAAAGATGTTTGACTACAGTCCTTTTCTCAATATAAGATGATCCTCATCTAAAATTCTTTCTCTTTTGTTTCTTCACTCACCTACAAAACAGAAGTTGCACTTCCTGATTATGCTGCCTCAAAAGCAGCAACTGGCTGAACAAATCTSAATGCGTAGCTGAATCAGACGCAGCTTTAAAACCAGATAAGAGTTTCACTCGCACGCTTGACTTTTTCTGTTTGAGCCACYTCTTTGTAACCTATGTCTTTTGGTGGACAGAATATTTTCAGGGCGTGGTGCATGCTAGAAAAAATGTTTTCTACAAAAACAAAGCGCAACAGTTCCCACTTAATTATGGGAGGTGACGACTTACCCTGTGGGGCGGAAACACCTATAGAATCAGTGTATCTGCCTCTGAAAGGAATTATGAAATGGCTGGTGTTTTTYGTGAGCAGGTGTTGATGATGATATTTAAATTAGTCACAGAAACATTTTGTGAGTAATGCTTACAAAACACCTCCGACGCACTCAAACTCACCGTGTGCGACAGCCAGTGCAGCAGGTAAACCTGTTGGGAGTAAATGGCGGCAGGTGAAGTAATAACTTGTGTCACCGTGTCATGTTGCAGCTTGTGCTAAAAGCAGACAGATTAGACAGTTTCACACGAAGGAGGGTGGAATGTGGGGGTTAGAAAGAAAAGGAGAAGGGATGAGTGGTAAAAGGAGAGGTGAATGAAATGGGGTGGAGTTGGCCATGAGGGGGCCAAAAGGGCAAAGAGGAAGCGAAATGTGTGGTTTTTGTCAAACGAGTTTTTGGAGATGTTATCACTGATGTGAGGAAGTAAAAACAGTCCTCTTATCTGATGGTGACACTGGACCTCTCAGAGTCTGCTCTGTGTGACGCTTATTATAGCCTCCATAGAAATGTTTGCTTCAAACCAGTTGTTAAAATATAAGCGGTGTTCGTTATCCTTTACCTGTTCTGATCTGATCCCAGATAATAATAACGACGTGAATGTTTGAGTGAGCCATACAAAACCATTCGGACACAGCTGTGGATTGATTAGCTTTTAATGTGCCTTCCAACAGGCATCAGCTAAGCAGTGCTTCCAAAACCAAGAAACACACATCGTGTAACAGCCTTCTTCACATCCTGACTCCACCTCATGACATAAATTAAAGGGGCAGCCTATCTCTACATGGAGTCAAAATGTCAGACATTGCCTCTCACCCTAATGGTTCATTACAGTTCTTATTTATGTGTTGTTTTTAAGTTAGACATGCATCTACTAACAGCTTCCTGAGTCTGTGAGACCCTGATCAAGAGCCTCACACAACTCAGTCTGCACATAAAATCATCAATTAAGTCAGAGATAACCACATTATAGAAATATATTGCTGTTCACCTAGTAAAAGACTATACAATGTGTAGTGTCTTTTAAGTCAGTAGTAAACACCCCACTAAATTCCTTCACAGTCATGAATTTTTGTGGCAGAAGTCAAGTCCCAGTGTGTTTGAAGTGACTGAAATGTACTCGAAGGACAACAACAACATTGTGGCAACACCCTTCACACCTGCTGAAGTTCTGAGTCACTGCGGACTGAATGACTTGTACTAAAAAGAGATTAGTAGAAGAAATGGCAAATTTGACTTGCTCTCTTGATTTCCTTACAAATGAGAAAAACTGAAGCTCTTAGCAAAGAATGATGACAACTAAATTAACTGTCAGGTTCACTCGTATGTATTTCAGTCCTGACAAAAAGCACAATTGCACACAATGTATCTCTATTTTTATGTGCTGAACATCTCTGTTTCTGCTGTTGGTGGTGATCTGTTGTTTTGTTGCATTGTGAAACAGACTTATCAGTGGATGACGTGCTTTTTATCTTTATATATCTGTATTTTTAAATTTAGTGTCAGACAATCAAGTATACGGGTCAGTCTGCTGCACATAGTAAAACATTTCGAAGCTTTTTTCTTAAATTTGAGTGACCAACTAGCCGTCATATTCGAAGCTTAGTGAGCTACTACCTTTAACAAGAAAAACACTGACTGTTCAAATCAAATACATCTGTAATCCAGCATTTCTAAAACTTAATTTTTGACAAGTCAAACCTTTTTATTTAACTAAAATAGTCCTTTTTAACCTGTGATGGACTTGCGACCTGTCCAGGGTGTACCCCGCCCCTCGCACTGTGACTGCTGGATATGGGCACCAGTGACCCACACAACCCTGAAAAGGAAGAAGCGTGTACAGAAAATGGATGGATGGATGGATGGATGGATGGATGGATGGATGGAGTCCTTTTTAATGGAACAAAGACAAAACCCAAAAGGTCTTTTAGCACATTTAGTGGGCTAAATGTGCTAAAAGTGCACAGGTTAGGGAGATTGTCAAGTTGAAGGAGTCCTATCAGGTCTTATTGGCTGGTAGGACTCCAGAGGTAGCTGAGGAGTATCGGCAAGCCAAGCGGGCCGCAGCCCTGGTTGTTGCTGAGATAAAAGCCCAGATGTGGGAGGAGTTCAGTGAGGCTTTGGAATAGGAACCTCGATTGGCTCCAAGGAGATTCTGGTCAACCACCCAGCAGCTGAGGCAGGGAAAGCAGCACTTTATTAACACTGTGTACAGTGAAGGTGGGGTGCTGTTGACCTCAACTAGTGATGTCATTGGGATGTAGAAAGAATACTTCTCAGTCCTTCTCAATCCCACCGGCACATTTTCCATGGAAGAAGCAGAGTCTGAGGAATTCATGGTTAGTCTGTCCATAACTTGGGCTGAAAAGCWCTATGGCAGTAGGCTCTAGGGGTGGATGAGATCTGCCCTGATTTCCTTAACCCTTTGAGCCCACAGGGTTTTTAGAAATATTTTCTCCTTCAGTTCTCTGGTGGGCCCACCGGACTCAACAGGTTAAGGCTCTAGTAGTATTTAGATAATTTTTAAGTTAAATAAAAGATATTTACTGTCCACTGTCTTGGTTGACACACATTTGCAGCATCGCAAGAAGATCGAGGGCAGTGCCACTGGATTGGCAGACTGGGTTGGTGGTTCCCCTCTTTAAAAAAGGGAACCTGGGGGAGGGGTGTTCTAATTATAGGGGCATCACTCTCCTTAACCTACTCAATAACATCTATTCAGGGGTACTGGAGAAGAGAGTTTTTAAGGAGGTAAAATGTGGGGTCCATGCCGGCCATGGAACACTTCACCAGCTCACTTCACCAGAGAGTATCAGTCACATGGAGGCAGTGCTTAAAAGCCTGAATTTTGCCTGAAACTCTCAGACTGAAGAAGTCTCTTGGAGGAGAGACGAAACGTTTCATTAGAGAAGAACCCGTCCAGAGGACCTATACAATTTTTTTCTTTTTGACTTCACCAGCTCTTTACCCACGTTAGGGTCCTTGATAGGTCATAGGAGTGTGCCAGTCCAGTCTACTTGTGCTTTGTGGACTGGAAGAAGGCATTCAACCATGTTCCTTGAGGTAAACTGTGGGGGTGCTCCACAGGTACAGGATAAGTTAAGATATACTTTATTGTCCACTAAAGAACAGAAGTACAGTGACTTCAAGACACAATAAACACATTGCAACAAAACCAGAAATGCCACCGTGGAATTTTCAACGAGACAGCTGATATAATAAGTCAACAAGGCAGTTTGGCCAAAAACGAGGAGAATAATTTTTGATAAGCTTTGTTTAAAAGGCATTTGTCAGACAGTCTTATGCTGCTTTCACACCGAACGAGATTTCAGATTCAGTATCGCGTCCAACGCTTCAAGTTGGACGCTTGTGCACTTTGAGGTCAGACGCGAGTCAATGCTACGTTCACACTGAACGCGTTTTGAGCTGCAGGAGCGGCCGGTTTACATGCAAAGTCTATGGTGGACACACGTCTAGGGGTCTTGCGGCGCATCTAGAGCATTTAGCGCGGTGAGGTGTGAAGTGGTATGTGTGATTTGAGTGTTGACGTGCATGCAGTGCGTCCAAAGCAGCCGACACTCGAGTTCAAAATTCTGAACTTTTGCTGCTCGACGTGCCATGTCAGCCAATCAGAGAGCATAATTTTTCCACATGACGGTTTCCTGAATGTTGCCCACTACCTGAAACAGAYGGACAGGMGCTCTTTATCTGAAATCGACCATCTGTAGTTGGTGTTCTGGCWGGAGATACCAGCACCRATGTGGGTCAGTGGCTCATTAAACTGASCGTGGTGTTAAACTGGTCTCGGGACAAAAATAGTTCATCAGCTCGCAGCTCCTGGGGTGGTGAAACTCACCGAACAGAAATTAATTATCTGGTGTGTGCAACGTTTTCTTGCTCTTAGTAAACAAAGCAAAGCCATTTTCTTTATTTCATCTTTATTTCATTCGCCATTAAATACAGACCGGAAAAAAAAACATGATGCTCCTCCCTGTTCAGATGCGCGTCTAGTCTGTGTCCCGGTCTGAACGTAACGCTTCCAACTTGAGGCATTGGGCAAATTTCAGATGCTCAAAATGCGTTTAGCATCAGGAGCATCAGGTTAACATGCAAAGTCTTTGGTGGACGTGCATCAAACAGCGTCGGGGAGTGCTGTGGCGCGTCAAGCGCGATTAGAGCGGCGCAATTTGAGTGCGATTTGAATGCTGGACATGGAAAATCTGAACTTTTGCAGCTTGACATGGTGCATCAACCAATCAGAGAGGTTCCACTGTGTGACGTAGTGACAGATTTTCTGACGGGACAGTTTCCTGAATGATGTCCACTAGCTGAGACAGAGGGACAGGAGCTCTTTAGCTGAAATCAAGTGCCTTTAGTCAGTGTCCTGGCAGGAGATCTGGGCACCGGTGCAGGTCAGCGGCTCATCAAACTGGACTCGGGACAACAATAGTTCTGAAAGCGAGCCGCAAGCCTCAAGTCAGCTCGCTGCTCCTGGGTGATGAAACTCACCAAACTCAGAACGTCTCTGAATTATCTGGTGAATTAATTATGAAATAATTAACTAATGAGCGCAACATTCTCTTGCATTCAGTAAATAAAGCAAAGCCACTTCCCTTATTTTACCCGACATTAAACAGAGACCGACGGAGGAGGGAGGGGGCAGGGAGGCTCTCGACATCAAGCACTTCAAGAGCAATTTCTGATCTCAAAGTGCACAAGCGCAATTTTGATGCTGAAATCSCRTTCGGTGTGAACACAGCATTAGATTAGATATATTCTATTGCTTGGAATAATCTCATTCCTGCACTTTTCTGCCAAACATTTTCCTTTTTAATAAACTGATTAAAAAAATGAGAAGCTGGATCTTTCATGTCTCTCATATCTTTTCTAAAGATACTGTCCAGGTTTGAAACAGACAGTTGATTTAACGACTGCCATGTGCCTTCTCCCTGTGTTTGTTGTACCTGCAGGGAGGGTGGAGCACTGCCGAAAGGAACTCAAGTTACTGGTGACGAACTAGTTTTTATCCAACCCCTGAACTTCTCAGACGGGGGCACATATGAGTGCATGGCAAAGAACAAATTGGGTGAAGCAAAGGCGACGGTGACGATTGCTCTGAAAGGTAGATGACAGAACTGTCAMCATGGTACTCTGACACAGTGTCATGGCAATAAAACCTGTGAGACTACATGTGTGTTCATATACATCCTAACCTCACCTCTCTTCTGTTACAGGGCCTTACACTGTTACAGAGCCTGATAAAATGATCATGATCTACATAGGATGCGGGGCCGCTGCGCTGTTTCTCTTAATGGTCATCCTTATCATCATTCTCATTTGCCACCACAAACGCAAGAAACAGAAGCTAAAAACGGAGCTGTCTAAAAAAACGTRCGTGATATCATACTGTTAATGAAGGCAAAATAAGATAAAACTTCAATCATTTCCACACAGCTAAAAGAACGACAAAAACTRCAGAAGTGCAGTGAGAATCCTGAATGCTATGAATGCTACATCTTTACTGAWATTTGCTGAAATTCTAAAACTGAATAGTGAAGCTAAAAGAAGAATAACACTAGCTAAAAACTATATAAAATGCAAGGTAAAAGTCCAGTTGACCAAGGCAGAGAGMCGCTCCTCCTGAGCCTGGTTCTGCTGGTGGTTTCTTCCTGTTAAAAAGGAGTTGTTCCTTTTCACCGTCACCAAGGTGTGACTCATGAATGGAGACTGTGATGAGGTGAAGATTCAACACAATCTGCTGGCTTCTTTAGATAATTTTTACAGATTTTTTGATTTTGTTCATTTTGTCATGTGTGTAAATGTTTTTGTACAGTGGCCTGAGAGGACTTTTGCTGTAAATTAGTCCTGCATAAATAAACTGAACTGAACCGAATAACGCTAAATGTAGCACAAGGCTAACAAAAACTATCAAAAGACTCTGTAATAGTTAAATATTGAAAAAATGACAGCTAAGTGCAGCAATGTAAAATTAACAAAAGGCTATCTAAAAGTAGTCAAGCTAAAAGATAAAGTATCTAATGGGTAACCAAATGTTAATGCTAGCTAAAGGCCAAAAGTAATGAAAGACCAACAAAAAAATCTAATTTAACTAAAGGTTAACTAAAAGCTAAAAGTAGCAACAGCTAGAAATATCCAAAGCGGAGCTAAAAGTACAACCTGACTCTGATGAAGTTGGGACATTTTGTAAAACATAAACAAAATACAATGATTTGCAAATCTTTTTCAACCCATATTGGGGTTGGGGCGAGCTTCAGCACTTTGTGAACATCTGCACGAGCAAAGACTCCGAAAGTTTAAGAACAACGGTTCTCAATGTACAATTACAATGAATTTAGGGATTTTTTTCATCTACAGTTCAGGGGAGTGTGTGTGTGTGTGTGTGTGTGTGTGTGTGTGTGTGTGTGTGTGTGTGTGTGTGTGTGTGTGTGTGTGTGTGT
>NW_013952752.1:44746-50549 GCF_001266775.1 Austrofundulus limnaeus | reverse complement strand
ATATATGTGTGTGTGTGTGTGTGTGTGTGTGTGTGTGTGTGTGTGTGTGTGTGTGTGTGTGTGTGTGTGTGTGTGTGTGAAAGCTACATCCATGTTTTGAATCAACAAATGCTGCCATACTGTACAAGACACGTATTTTTCAGGGACGTCCTACTGATTTCAGCGAGACAATGCCAAGCCACATGCTGAACGTGTTCCAGTTTTGTGGCTTCAGAGTTAAAGAGTGCAGGTACTAGACTGGCCTGCCTGCAGTCCAGACCTGTCTCCCACTGAAAATGTGTGGAGCATTATCAAGCACCAAATATAACAACAGAGACCCCTGGACTGTTGAGCAACTAAAGTTATTCATCAAGCAAGAATGAAAGAATTTCACAGGGCTTCAACAATTAWCGTTCTCAGTTCACAAACACTTATTGAGTGTTGTTAAAAGGAAAGCTGTGCCAGATGTTTTAGAGCATGYTGAAGGCATCAACTTCAAAATGAGGAAATGTTAAAAAAAAAAAAACTAAAAAAGTTTATCTGTTTGAACATTAAATCTTTTGTCTTTTAGTGTATTCAGTTGAATGTGGGTTGAAAAGTATTTGCAAATCATCAAATTATATTTTTATTTTTTTTAMACATCTAGCTAGCTAGATGCTAAAAAATAGCAAAACTAATGGCTAAAATAAGCTATAAGTTTAAAATAGCTGGCTAGGTCAAAGCTAAATGTAGTAGCCTACAGTCGTAGCAAAAAATTAAATAAAAGCTGCATAAAAAGACAAAATAGTGTAAGTGTGCTGAAGCAGATTACAAAGAGAACAATGTTTTTTGATCTCTATGTATTTCTGTGGGGATATATATTTTTTATTATAAAAAATGTAAAAACAACTTTAAAAATATAAAAGGTACAAAAAGGAAAAATCACAGCATCCATCTCTTGAATAAGTTAATATTTAAATACTCTATAGCAAAGGTTATAATAAAAAAACAGGAAAACACTTAAAAACAAAGCAAAGCCATGCAAAAAAATATATTCATTGAAGTATAGATTAAAGAAAAATGACTTAATGGTGGGATTATCACATGTACACAAAGAAAGAAGGATATAACATGAAAATCTGTAATTCAATTTTCATTTGAAATAATTTCCATTTTGTTTTTCTTTTATTTCRTGTTTGTCACAGGGAAGAATGCACTCTCTACAGACAAGCTTCTTTCAGGAGAGTGAACTCTGTCAACACTGAGAGAGATGTGGTACAAGCACTACTTTATTTCTTTTTAAACTGTCTTTCTGCAGAACCAGTTTGTGTTTCCTGTTCTGCTACACATCCTGGTTCAGGTTGAGGCACGAGGAATGCTGCTCTYAAATGTTTCAGTCTAATATGCAAATAGAGAAACGATAAGGACCTTAAGCCACTAGTAATTTTTCATCTTGGACTACTTTTAGGGTTTTGTTAGACCGTTTCTTGAGCCTTGCTGTGTGTTTTTTTTTCTTTTCAGACAGAAGAAAACATCCCTCTGAGGGTGGARGGAACACTGAGGACCAGCCTGTCTTCCCTCGGGGTCAGTCTTTGTACTGTATTTATCTAAATCTACATGCAAAGCCGGGGCCTGTGACTGAGGCTTTACTGTCCAGATGCTGCACGGCTAAGTTCTGTGCTTCAAAAGTTGTGCACCTCAGATATTAATACTAACACTATGGATTAGTGAAGACTGCTGAGGTCCTTTAACACTTCTYTTCTCTTGAGATGTTTGGCTTCTTCATTTCTTTCTGCGTGCCCATTTTTCCTCTGGAAGTTCTCAGCTGTTTGAAGTTGGTGTCAGGATCAAAGCACGACTCCATCCTCCTGGAAATGTAATAAATGTAATCAAGAAAGCATTTGGTTAGAAAAGCTTAAATGTAGTAATCTCACTGGGCTGCCACTCTTGRGACTAGTTTGTGAATGATGTTTTTAAGGGAATCTCCAAAATGTGTTGAAACCTTTCACAGTGGTTCTCAATTTTCTTGCATGAGTTGCCAAGTTGTCACAGGGGTTTCTTCTTTCGGTGACCATAATTCTAAAACACTAGAGGTGTGTTTTGACGCCGCACCTGTCCTCTGCCCAGAAACACCTGAGCTAAAAACTAATCAGAGGAAGATAAATAATTACTACAAAGAATTGGTCAACATTGACTTATTTTGTTCCAAAAATGTACTTCAGTAGATTAAATCATAATCATAAGAACTGCTGTGGACTAAAACAGATAATCTGCACAACCTACAGTTTAACAGATTTTTAAACCATGCACACTTATATACGTAGGCTGTAATTTTCAAAAATGYGACCCCCATTCCAGCTGTCACAGTCGTTGTGTCCTTCGGCAAGACACTTTACCCACCTTGCCTGTTGGTGGTGGTTGAGGTCCGGTGGCGCCGGTGCATGGCCCCCCAATCTGATTCACAAAGCCCACATTGTAGCAGGACCACAATTGTCACTGTCAGTGTCAGTGTGCTCCAGGGCAGCTGTGGCTACAATGTAGCTTACCACCATCAGTGTGTGAATGGGTGAATGTAGTGTAAAGCATTTCGGAGTCCCTTGGGCCTTGATAAAGCGCTGTATAAGTTCAGACTGTTTACCAAAAATTTTAGTGGGGCAGAGATTTATTTTCTGAATCAAATCAAATATAGAAATTAAATTAAATCATTTAAATTCAACAAGAAAGAACAAGAGAAACTGCACGGTAATAACTTAATTCAAATCATTTGAGCTAATACTGTTTAGCCTACGTTAATCTTATTGGTAAGGTGAGCTTTTCAGAAGATWGTAAAAACTCAATGAATTGCAGCAACATTGGAGCTTGCAAAGGATCTTACTGAAAAAGAGGGATACGTTTTATGTAAGGATAAATCATTCAAAATTAAGTTTTCTGGGAAAAAAAAGCAAAATGTTTTAAAAGTGATACTTTATTTCATTTCAGTAACCAGATTTTTTTCACACCTTTGTCCCTGTCAAATAATCATTCTATAGATGTCTCTCACAGTTGACACAAGTAAACCTTTACTTGGTTTTTCACTGAATTGGTTCCTATAACACATTTGAAACAAACATCTTATATAAAAAAGTATCCATCCATCCGTCCATCCATCCATCCATCCATCCATCCATCCATCCATCCATCCATCCATCCATCCATCCATCCATCCATCCATCCATCTCCATCCTCTTTATCCAGGGTTGGGTCTCGGGGGCAGCAGCCTAAGCAGAGAGACCCAGACTTCCCTCTCCCCAGCCACTTGGGCCAGCTCCTCTGKGGGAATCCCAAGGCATTCCCAGGCCAGCTGAGAAACATAGTCCCTCCTGGGTCCTGGGTCTTCCTCTGTGTCTCCTCCCAGYGGGACATGCCCAGAACACCTCACCAGGGAGGYGTCCAGGAGGCATCCTAACCAGATGCCTGAGTCACCTCAACTGGCTCCTCTCRACRGGGAGGAACAACGGCTCTGACCGAGMTTCTCACACTTTCTCTAAGGGAGAGCCCAAAAGTATATAAACAGACAAACAGTATAAAAAACTGTGGAATCACCTTATTAGAGCATAAAAAATTCTTCTGTAGAAGAAAAACAGATGCAGTCACATGCAACTCCAATGACCTCAGTTATAAATAAATCCTGGTAAACTCACCTTATAATCAAAGAAAGGATCATTACAACCGGATCAGTGTACATGYTGATAATCACTGTATTTCCCTGTTCTAGCAGGAGCTGGCCCACTGCCGTGACAGCAGGTCTACCATCTCATGTGGCCGGGGGGGCTTGGGGGCGTACGACTCCCTGGGTAGACCATCTCTGAACAACAACTCCCGGAGGGGGAGGCTTTTTGATCGAGATGAGGAGGCAAGGCTCAGAGTGGAGTCATATGTGAAAAACAGCAACATGTCCTTGGTAAGTTTTTTAGATTGCATTTTAGAATCCAGGCATGTCCAAACGTGTTTTTACCAAACGATGGAATGCCTCACACTGAGATTACTCAGTTGCATATTCACCTGGTGATAATAACGTGACGAGTTAATGCGTCTGCTCTTAGTCTTTGTCACAGGAGAGCCGTTACCAACCTCCTCTCACGCCATCCACCTTCCCTGCTGTACACCAGACTGAGGCCTTGAGACACATGAATGGCAATGCCGTAATGCCAGCAGATGGGGGCTCACGCCCAGGAAGCTTCACCAAGACCTATCAGCCCCCTCCTGTGAGCTGCACCTACCCACCGGTTACAGACGACGAGGACGAAGTCGACGAAGGGCTGGGCGGCCCTGCCAGTCAAGAGCATCCTGACGATCAGGACAGCGAGCACTCCGGCTTGTCTGACTTTTCCAAACTCAGAAAGAGCCCCCCAATCATCAATCCCCAYAAGAGTATAATCCACAAAGCCCACATTGTTTAAGTTGTGGCCGGACCACAATTTGTGTAGGCGCAGAAATAAGGTCATCCAGAAACTCGTCCTGTTGTCCTTTGTGACAAATCTAAACCTCAACTTCAATGCTGCGTCTTTTGTTTTCTCCATACTGTGGAAACTGTGTGCAGAGAAGTCATCAAAAGCTCTCTGATCCTACACATGAGCTATTTGCTCACATTACAGGTTCAAACAAAGGCAACGCTGTGTGTTCCCACCCTGTGCAGCTACCACAGTGTTAAACTGCCAGGCTTTTTCAGTGCAAACTTTGCCTTCACTCACTTCACCTGCATGGATCTCAAAGCTCTCAGGGTTGCACGTTGTTAGGAATCCAGAAAATGCAAGTGGAGTAAAAAAAAAAAAAACTGAAAAAAAAAGTTGTGGGAAAGTATGTAAATCAAACAAGAAGATTGCGACACATCCACCGCAAGAGCGTGTTTTTATGCTCAGGTGGTGTTTGGCGTAAAAGCAACTGTGCAGGTTTTCCCTCCAACACAACTGCTCGGGCTTTGATCCAGAACTCTGACATGTGCGTCTGAGGCAGCGCCTGAACCTGCGTACCTCCTGTACTTTACCTGTGTCTTCACCTCAAGCATTGAGACTGGTTCAAACTTTCAGAATGAGTTTGCCCTCTGTAAATCCGTTCAGATGCTCACAAGTATTCAGTTTTTGTATGAATCATATCTCTTCACCTGGTTTTTTGATATAATCCATATTACTCTGTTCTATGTTTCTGTCTGTAATGTCAAACAGATCCTTAATAATTTCACACAGCTTCATGACCTGCAGCTCCAGTGCCACATGTGGCCATTTCCTCCATCTGCAGCGACTGTAACCAAAAATAACAGGAAAATGTATATGATTGATATTTATACCCACAACAGATCAGGCTAGTTTTAACAGCTTTCCTGTGACTTTTTTTGCAAACTTGTAAATAATACTTTTTTTAGCGTATTAGCCACTACATTAATTCAACTTTTAGCCATACAGTGCGCTCTTTATGAGGCGCTAAGTGTAAAATGAATTGTTAAAAACATTTGCTAACGTTTTTCATTATTTAGCTCACTTTTTGAGTGTTAAAATTTTTCCACTAACATATATTTTGTTATTTAGCTAACTGTTCTTACGTTTAGCTAATTTTTACTGAATGTTAAATTTAAATGTTAAAAAATATAGCTAAATATTGAATCCGAAATCTAAATGTTTAAATCTAAATGTAAAAGTTAAATGTTAAATGTTGAAGTTAAATGTTGAAGTTCACATTTAAGTATTTTGGAATGGAATGCAGCCTTTGCCGTTGGTGGTCGGCTCATTTTATGATGTCATCAAACTGAGACAATAGCAACTCCGATGCAGCTAAAGGCTGTGTCCAAAACGGCAGGACGGGTCCTCCGAAG
>NW_013952752.1:41875-44039 GCF_001266775.1 Austrofundulus limnaeus | reverse complement strand
TGTAAGAACACTGAGCTAAATGTTAATGGAAAAGTGAGCTAAGTAATGAAAAATACTTTTAGTGAAATTTTTTAACATTTCATTTTACACCTGGCGCTCCACAGCTCTTCCTTYCAAATCCACCAGATATCTTTTTTATCTTTATGGCAAATTGCGTAAGGTTTAATTTTGCAAATATATTGCACATTAAAATAAAGAGTTTTACAAAAAAAATGACAAGTCAATTTGATAATTAACAAAAGAATTCAAAATTTGCGAGTTTTGTATGAAATAAGTCCCATTTAAATCAGTTGAATTGTGACCAAATYTTTACATTCACTTTAATGATGTGCTTTATTTTCCAAAAGTAGAATGGTTGAATTATTTGTTTTTTACAAATAAAGAAAGAACTCACAAAGGTTTTTATAGTTCAGTGTTTAAATATTTTTAAATACATAAAATGCCTCCCTGATCATATGAATATGACCTTTTCTTTTTTCCTAACATACAAAAATACCAATACATGTCATGATTTACTATATTTTGAGTTTTTAAGTGCACTAAATAATATTGATTTATATTCAGTATTTGAATAACCTTAGTGAGTTTATTTCAAGCTTCTTGAAATAAAAGAAGCTTGGGGTCACCATCGCCTCTGGTCAAAAGAGACCTGAGAATGACCCGTGGGCCAGCCACGGTTCTAGCATGTTTTTAAGGCCCTGCAGACAATTTATTAAGTGGGCGAAGGGACAGAAATAATTCTGTGGATTGTAAAAGTTAAAGACCTCTGCCCTATGTTTACACTAGTAGAAAGACAACTGTCATATTTACRATAAATGTTGACATTTTATTTGTGAATCGTGTACAGACACACTTTACTGTGCATAGATTCTGAAGAACTGTGTACAGGAACACTGAGTGAMAGAAAACTGATAAAACGTATGTAAATATGTGGAAATGTTGAATCCATGAACCACTGATAGTGAACAGAGTTGTTTGTCAGCTGGAACCTTTTGACATTCACGACTACACCTTTGCCAAAATGAATGTGACATAAACTTTGTCTTATTATTATTATTTTTAATATGGTGATGAAAACATGCTTGGATCATTTGTATAGACTCCTTATTCATGTTCTGATTATTGGGTTACTTTAACTCTGAGAGGGGTGAAATGTTTCAAAGAAAATATACTGTATATAAATGTATTTTAGTTTTTAGTATTTTTTGGCAATTATGAAGTATTATTTTTGTACTATTTTGTTACACATATTGGCACATCTTCCCTATTGTAAACATGCCTGTTTTCTTCTGAATCACAGTTAAAAACCAGAGTTAGGTATGTTCGAGTGCTCAGACAGTTTATGCAAAGATAAAAAACACATCTGATGAAAGACTGGGTTGGATTTTATTGCTGACAGCGCCCCCTGACCTGCAAAGCTGTAAATCGCAAATAACCTGCTAAAAACAACCGGAAGAAACTCCAAACATCCCAGCGATTCTGCATTGTTCATCTTATTTTTAATCAWATGCTTGGATTTTATTTCCTTGGGGCGAGGGGTTTGTATTGGCAGTAAATTGTGAGGTAACAATAAATGTGCATGTTTTTGTATTTTTCTAAAGGCACACTCAGTTATACAAATAGAAAATTTGTCCACGCCCAAAAATCCAAACATTTTRTTTTAACTATCTACATAAAACTTGAAATAAATTTGCTTGACTGTAAAGTTATCTATGAAGATCTATGAAGTTTGCTTYCTGTGTCGCCCAAATCTTTTCTTCCACAAGCTTTTATCAAGTGTCTTTGGTGTAAAAATCTCAACATGTAGTCRTTTTTATACTGCATTTTTAGATTCAATTACAATTTTGAATTAGGTTTAACTACTTAATTTTTTATGTTATATGTTTTTAAAGCAGATGTTAAAAAAGTTGAGTAATTAATTTGTTATGAATTGAATTATGGTCCCAGTTTGTTCCCATCAAATAAGAAAGGATGGTTGTAGCAACACTGATGTCTTAAATTTTGCAGAACAAGCGTGTCACAATAGCTGTCTCAATATGGGTTGCAGACGATGCTGGCTGCAGTCGATGTTTATATTACATCGCTTTATTCAGTTGTTTCTTCAAGGTAATTGATAGATATTAAATGATAAAGTTTAAAAATATCTATCATTAATTTCCTAAAA
>NW_013952752.1:38750-40208 GCF_001266775.1 Austrofundulus limnaeus | reverse complement strand
TTCTTTTTACAGTGCCCATGGCAAACATGGTGGTGAGCGTTTTGAATCAAGTTACCAGAACACTCATAAACAATTGTATGAGTTTGTTGTACGCCAATAATAATTTTGTGCACAAACAAATTTATTGGTGCATGCCAATGTGTTGCCCATAATTTAGGCATTAGTTACTTGTATTGCAATAAGTAAGTTATGCATAAGTTCACACACATTACATGTAAGGTACTCATAAGTTAACATGTTGGACACCAGCTGGGCAATGCGAAACACAAGTAACTTCTTTCTAACCTGTGAGGATCTTACTTCTTATCTGTAGCGTATATCAAACATTTCCACCATGTATTTTACTATCTGTATTTTAAAATTTCACTGTTCCAGGTTCCAAAGAGGAGGAGGAGGATGAAGTGGTGGGGGCGGGGGGAGTGAGTGAGCATCGGGGGTTAAAATTAGGTCCAGTGTGATTTGCAGCTCTGACAGCAGCTCGTGTTCTTTGTTTTTTTGCTGTTATCAATAAAGGCTCTCAAAGTGCACAGTCAGCTCAGGCTCACGTTCTTTGCATGCTGAGAGGCATTACAGAACATTGACATATTCACCCAAATGTGTTTATTACCTACAGCTAGCGCAGTTGCCAGCATTTTCAAGTTCAKCTACATAGGAGTGCAAATGATGAGATATTCATGATTCCTGCTGGATCAGGTGCAGAGGTCTACGACAGTCACCACAGACTTGTTTGATTTATTCTGAGACATGCAAAATTAATGAGTGGGGTGCAGAGAGCAAAGAGCTGCCCTTTTCTAACTGATGTCACGTGATCTATACGCTACAACATGCTATGCACAAGTTTGGCACAAGCTACACTAACTTTTACGCAAAAGCTCTGCATAAGTTGAGGTGCTCATGGGTTAAACATAAATCCTGTGTACGCTTCAAAATTGACCAGTTTTCCAGCATGTCAACTTATGAGTAACTTATGCATGACTTGTTGTACACCTGTAACTTATAACTAACAACTAATTTATGAGCAACACATCAACATATGCTGAAAATTTTGTGCAAGTATGAAATTATTGTCTGGTCATCACATGYTAGTGTGCTGGTAACTAATTTACAACTTACACCTCACTGATGTGACTCAAACTAGTGTGTTTGCCTTATTTTATAYGTCAACATAAGTTGTCTGAAACTTTTTAATGTGACAGGGCCTTAAGACTGTCAGGCCCAGGTGTGGGGGGGGGGGACTTGTGGGGGCTCAGCACATTTATGTGAAGGGCCATTGCCCCCTGTGACACTACCCCTTGGAGGCGRCCCTGCCTTAAAAATGTCTTTAGCAAAATTACTTCCTCTGGTGAGATCCCCAGACTTCCCTCTCCCCAGACACTTGGGCTACGTTCACACTGCAGGCAAATCCGACCCAAATCCGATGTTTTTGACCCATCTGACTCATATCAGATTTTTTATGAC
>NW_013952752.1:35699-37768 GCF_001266775.1 Austrofundulus limnaeus | reverse complement strand
GTATTTACTGGTGGATAAGTGACACGTATGAACAAAATGTGTGACAGCTTCACCATCAGCTGTTAACATTAACATTGATCAATAACATTTATAGACCTGTTAGTGCTTCTAAATTTAGCCTATAAATTTAGCAAATGCTAATCCACTARTACATTTTAAAATTAGCAAAAGCCCTAAAGCACTAATCATGAAATTAGTYCCCCTGTTCATGTTTTAATKCTTTAGGGGWACTRTGCCCACCACTGGGAATCAGATACTTCACAATGTTTGACACTGATATCCAAACCATGCAAACTTCATGTCTTTAAATAGTCAGCAGGTGTCATCTCTTGTTTTACATGTGYGGGCTTTGCTTCAACATGGTTCACTGCAACAAACTGTTTGATGGTTTTCAAACACTATATTTARCTAAAAATGTGCAATGTTTTAAGCATGTCACATTTTAATAAGTTGCTGATCATTGGAAAAATTAAAAGAAAAAAAAAGAAACATTGTTGCACATAGATTTAATCACTTGAGTTCCATTGAATAAATGACTGTTTGATCCCCCAGGCCTTTCTCATGCTTGGTTTTCATCAGACAAATACACCTCTCTGTAACACCGGCTGCACTATGTTGTACRTCTGACCGTGGTTAAATAACCACATTTGGGTGATTTACAAATATCATTTGTTTTATTCAAATTTACAACAAACATTTTACTGGTTTAAAGTTTTTTTTAAATTTCTTTTCTCTTTTCTTTTCCGTAATGTGAGAATGTGGTCACCAAATCTCTGTTGGCTGTGTAACAGGGTGTGACTTGCATAAAATACCAGCACAAATGTCTCATGAACACTGATCATTATGAAAGCCTGCGGCGCTGAAACAGTAATTTAATGACACATTTTCCAATAGTTTGCTTTTTATCTGTGAAACTTTCACAATTAAAATGGAAACATTTAGAGTTCCCAGTTCTAAATCTACAGTSAGGTGCTCCAGATCACTTCCTGTTTGTCTGTTATGACAGGTTTTGGTTATGAAGCTTGTGASACCTGTGAATATATCTCATTTGGCTTACTATTCACATTGTCCTTTAATCTGCCTGTTTTTATTGCCATCTGAAGGCCATGCTTTTACCTGTCAGTGTTGTGTTTGTCTATCTGCAGCATTTCCCTTAGCAAACAGTAGTATACTCAAAATTCCTTTTAATAAATATACTTGAGTATAAGTTCAAGTATATCAAGTTTACAAAGTATCCCCATTGGAATCAGATACTTTCCAATGAGGAATCAGATACACTGATTAGGCACCATGTGCTTGTAGGGTACTAGAAAATATAATAATTTATTACTCATTCATATAAAACTAGGACTTTTTTAGTTTATAAAAAGTATACATTAAGGATAGCAAAAAGTAGTATAAGTCATTTTAATATACTTGAGTATAAGTTGAAGTATATCAAGTATACTAGGGATTAGGCACCATGTACTTGTAGATGTACTAGAAAGTGTACTGATTTAATACTCGTTCGTACCAAATTGGGACCTTTTTGTTTATAAAAAGTATACTTTAAGTATACCGTTACATTGTTTTTAAGCTTATAAACTCACCAAAATGARTTACACTTTAAGTATACTAGCAGTTTACTAACAAGTACATTCCTAGGATTGTATTGGCCCACAATAAGTTTATGAAAGTATAATCTGATGTAGTAATCTTTTAAGTATCCTTTTAGTTTAATCTTGAAATAAAACAGTCTGTGTGAAAATGTAATTTCAGTGTAATACTAAAGTTTATCTTGGCCAAAAGTTTAAATATACTAACTAATAATGTGTTCTGAACTGTAATTTCATTGTGCTCTCTGTACGATGACAATAAAGGTCTCTCTAATCCAGGGGTGGGCAATCCTGGTCCTCGAGGGGCGCAGCCCTGCATGTTTACCAATAAAATTCCAATAAAACCAATAAAAGTGCACCAATAAAATTCAAAAAGGAGAATTTTATTTAAAGTATATATATAAATTTATATACATATACATATATACAGACAGCTAAAAAAATAAATACAATTAAAAATGTGCCATTTAAATT
>NW_013952752.1:28094-29423 GCF_001266775.1 Austrofundulus limnaeus | reverse complement strand
CCATACAGGGGAGGAAAAACAAAACAAAACTCTATCAGGGTCAACATGGCTACCACAAGAGTACTGCCCTTTATTTCTCAAACTCAAAGCAATATAAAACTCTCTCGCAGGCTGTTATAAAACCCGGTGCTGAGCTTCCAGGACCAGTTTCACCTGACCAAATCTGTTCCTTTTATTGCCTGGAAGTGATCCATCAGGTGGGTTTCTGAATTTTATGCATTTTTGCAGAAATATCGCCCCCCAGGGGTTTCTGGCTGAATCCAGGCAGGAGAGCAGGTGCTAGACATAGGACCATGGTTCCACCTCACTGGATCTCTTCCTTTTATTCCCCTGCATCGGCACCAGCAGCCCCATGCTGGAAACAGCCGTTTCACCTGCCGGAGCTCGCCCGACAACATTTGATTGCTTATATCTCCGCAGGGGAACATCCCAGTAACTTGCAACCACCTCCAGGTTGTAGCGGAGATCCAGAACATTAAAATGAGCCATCTCACGCCTGGATCCAACGCTCAGAGCCGGCGCTAGAGGCTCCGGAGTAAATTGAGTACAAAATCGCCCGCCACAGTGCCTTTTTCGGCCGGTCGTTGGTTATTAGCTCCGCGGGGCAACGCCACAGAGACTCCATTCAAGTATCAGCTTGTAGGGTAGAACCAGAGCTTTAAAACCCGACCAGCCACTCAGGATTTGATGCTCCTAGCCTGGGGAGGGGGGGCTAAAACCACCCCCGGTGGCGGTCCAATGGTGCGTAATTTTGGAGGTTTTTCGCTTATATCTCTGCGGGGGAACGTCGCAGGGACTCCATTCAACTTTCTCCTTATAGGGGAGAGCCAGGGCTTTAAAACCCGACCAGCCACGCCGGGATCTGATGCTCTTAGCCCGGGAGGCAGGGCTAAAACTACCCCAGCAGGAGGTCAGACAGTGCGTATTTTGGAGGGTTTTTATTGCTCCGTGGGGGAACGTCGCAGGGACTTCATTCAACTTTCGCCTTGTAGGGCAGAGCCAGAGCTTTCAAACAAGACCAGCTACTCTGGGATGTGAAGCTCAAAGCCGGCGCTAGAGGCTCCACAGCAAGTTTGCCCTGCGCGGGCACCTGGGAATCAGGTGGGGGGCGACGAGTCGCCCGTGAGCGACTGGTTGGGCACCCCAGCTGTAGATCCTTAAAGTCTTAAAAGGCATTGAATTCATCAATCCAAAAATAAGGCCTTAATTAGCCTTAAAATGTCTTAAATCAATTTTTCAGATGTTATAAAAGTGTTAATGTTGTAACCAGGATGATTGTAATTTGTCTCAAATATTAAAATAGGTGGCAACATTTATTTATCTTTTAAA
>NW_013952752.1:25683-28082 GCF_001266775.1 Austrofundulus limnaeus | reverse complement strand
TTAATTTAAAGTATTGTCAAACAAAACTATCTACTTAACCATATATTTACCCACAAAAAAAGAAAAGATAAAATCCTTACTTAACTCCTGACAGAGAAACAGAAAAGTGATGCTTGAACAAAAAGTCCCATTTTTTAAATTTCCTTCAATTAGTACTCACTGTAACGTGCGAACTATGAGGGCTGAAAACCTGCCCAGTTAGAACCACAGAGTCTAATAACTTTGGAGCACGGGAAATCGTCTCCATTTATTCAAAGAACTCTCCTCTCTTCTCATCATACAGGGGAGAAAAAATAAAACAAAAAACTATCAGGGCCAACATGGCTACCACAAGAGTACTGCCCTTTTTTTTTTTTTCAAAATCAAATCACACAATATAAAACTGTCTCGCAGGTGGTTATAAAACCCGGTGCTGAGCTTCCAGGACTAGTTTCACCTGATCAGATCTGTTCCTTTTATTACCTGGAAGTGATCCATCAGGTGGGTTTCTGAATTTTTTTGCATTTTTGCAGAAATATCGCCCCCCAGGGGTTTCTGGCTGAATCCAGGCGGGAGAGCAGGTGCTAGACATAGGACCATGGTTCCACTTCACTGGATCTCTTCCTTTTATTCCCCTGCATCAGCACAAGCAGCCCCATGCTGGAAATCAGCCGTTTCACCTGCCGGAGCTCGCCCGACAGCATTTGATTGATTATATCTCCGCGTGGGAACGTCCCAGGAACTTGCAACCACTCCAGGTTGTAGCGGAGATCCAGAGCTTTAAAATGAGCCATCTCACGCCCGGATCCAATGCTCAGAGCCGGCGCTAGAGGCTCTGGAGTAAATTGAGTACTATATTGCCCGCCAAAGCACCCTTTTCGGCCGGTCGTTGGTTAATAGCTCTGAGGGGGAACGTCCCAGGAACTTGCAACCACCTCCAGTTTGTAGAGGAGGACTGTAGCTTTCCAAAGTCATCTCTCCTGGATCTGATGCTCAGAGCCCGCGGGAGAAGCAAACGAAAGGTGAAATTTCCTCCCAAAAATGCACGTAAAATGCACTAAGTCGTGCGTAATTTGCTTATATCTCCGCGGAGCAACGTCACAGAGACTCCATTCAAGTATCAGCTTGTAGGGCAGAACCAGAGCTTTAAAACCAGACAGCCACTCCGGGATCTGCTGCTCCTAGCCCGGGGAGGGGGGCTAAAACCACCCCCGGCGGAGGTCCGACAGTGCATAATTTTGGAGGTTTTTCACTTATATCTCCGCGGGGGAATGTCGCAGGGACTCCAATCAACTTTCTCCTTGTAGGGGAGAGCTGGGCTTTAAAACCCGACCATCCACGCCGAGATCCGACGTTCCTAGCCTGGTAGGCGGGGCTAAAACTACCCTGGCGGGAGGTCCGACTGTGCGTATTTTGGAGGGTTTTTGCTTATTGCTCCACGGGGGAACGTCGCAGGACTTCATTCAACTTTCACCTTGTAGGGCAGAACCAGAGCTTTCAAACAAGACCAGCCACTCTGGGATGTGATGCTCAAAGCCGGTGCTAGAGGCTACGCAGCAAGGTTGCGCTGCGCGGGCACCTGGGAATCAGGTGGCGGGCAACTGGTTGGGCACCCCTGCTGTAGATCCTTAAAGTCTTAAAAGGCATTGAATTCATCAATCCAAAAATAAGGCCTTAATTAGCCTTAAAATGTCTTAAATCAATCTTTCAGATGTTATAAAAGTGTTAATGTTGTAACCAGGATGATTGTAATTTGTCTCAAATATTAAAATAGGTGGCAACATTTATTTATCTTTTAAAAATAATCTACAGAATACCTCTCACAGCTAGTTGTTTTGTGTTAATCAACATTTAGGTAAAGTTGTCAACTGTTTAATTTTTCTTTTCGTCATTTGTGTTTATTTTGAAGCTGATCTTAAATTTAATTTCAATTGGGATTAAAAAGTACTGTCTTAAATTTAACTTGCGTTAAGCTGTATGAACTGTATACCAACAATGCATATACTGCTGCAGCTAAAAGCAATAATAGTGGTAATAACGGAATATTAACTTATTTATACAATACATTTAGTAGTCCCTGGTAATTACTTTTGAAACCAGATGTTTTCTGTGTAAAACGACACAAGCTTTTTGTTTTCACTGACATAAAATCAGGAACTGATTGTGTGGTACTTTTTCATCCTCTTCCTTGTCATCAGATTTCACAAGAGAGGCATTTACAGCGTGTTTAGGGCTCAGGGATTAAAGCAGAACAAATATTTTGCACAATAAATGAAGTTTTTATTTTTTAACCACACTGTCAGATTTCTCCCCTAAAATTATTACTTCTTTCAAAGGAATGATTTTTTTTTTACAGAATTTCAGCTCTTGTAGTAATTTAATACAATTTATTTTTCATATTTATTAAATTTATATTAATC
>NW_013952752.1:18835-20457 GCF_001266775.1 Austrofundulus limnaeus | reverse complement strand
TTCTCAAACAGACTGACATCTTTTCCACAACCACAGGATGTGTCTTTCTACATGAGAAACAACTCATTGCTCCAGTTGGGTTAAATATGCAGTAATTATCTACAGTAACAGGAGGCTCATAACGGTTTGCTTAGTTAAATCCAGGTGGTGACTTGTTTTTTGGCAGTGTCGATTTATTTGGCATGATATCCAGGTGTGCTTCGATAAATCAACCAGCTGATAAATCTGCACCAACTTCCTTAATTTTGGGAGGTCAGGCGATACTTGGATAAAATCGGTGGAACAGATCAGCTTCTCTACCTCCACAAAGGTCTGAAAATCTGCCACTGTCCACTTTTGCTCTGCTGTGAGCACTACCTAATGTCCAGTTAAAGCAAGTTTGTACTGTTTCGAGGGTATTGTTCATTATTTGTCCATAAAATAAGATTGGAACATTGATGGTGTATTGTGACCTTACAGCACCTGACAGTGTCTGCTATTTAAAAAATAGGAATCGACAGGTCAGACTTTTAAAGGTCAGTGATCGGCCAGAAAACTGCAATCTGTGCAACCCTAGTGATTAGGGTTGGACATGCTCTTATTATGTGCAATTAATCGTCATAAAAACATTAATCGATTTATTTTTTGGCACTTGACGATTAATATGATAAATGCCAGCAGGCAGAGTCTGCTCGCTGCTCCTCTCCACTTCAAATATGATGAACATTAAAAAAAGTTCTGTAATTTATTTATCTATCAACACAATTTAAAATTTGATGTAGAGCCTGAAGTCTGTAATTTTGACACAATTTGGAACAGATTTTTATGAAGAGCAAATCTTTCCCACTAAATTGGTCATGTGACCAGGACATTAGGGTGTCCAGGGACTCCAGGGGATTAATCATCAAATTAATCCTTATCGGCTAAATGCCACAATTAAGCGTGATTAATTTTTTTTGCCAATATTGCCCAACCCTACTAGTGATATTATTTGTGCAGCGGAAGTAGAAGTATTTGCATTTCTGTTTTTATATGAAAGCAACTGATGTTTTAATTAGTGCTGGGCATAGGTTAAAATTTGTAATTTTATAGAAACAATGACTTTACTATGGCTGGATGTGTACATTTTTATACTGCTATACACTCCATCTTGTGCACTTTTTTTTCTTTTCTTTCTTTTTTTGCTGACAGCAGGGACCTCAGTATGTATCTTTCATTCCTCATGTAGTACTCATTTGGAAAGAAAAAAAAAGATTGATTTCTTGATTAACCTCATTATTCTGCACAAAATTTAACTATAATTCCAAGATGTTTAGAGCATTTTTAGGTATCGTTTCATATAAAAARGGGCAATGCATTTTTAAAAACAGTGAGCAGTGATCTGACAGAGAAATATAAAGAAATAAATTACAGCACTAACGCACGTTAAAAGAATTATTGCCGTTAATCGTCTGCTGCGTTAATACGATAACATGTTAACGTGCCCAGCACTAGTATTTAATATATTTATGGTGTTTTTGATTAAGGCCTATTCCTTGTCTGAATGCATTTTTGCTAATAGAATTTCCTAAAACAAACATGTATAATTTTGCATTTGGATTTCTCCCTGAGTGTATCATCATCATCATCATCATCATCATCAT
>NW_013952752.1:13911-17115 GCF_001266775.1 Austrofundulus limnaeus | reverse complement strand
GTGTTGGGAGCGTTTTGGATGTTCAAAACGTAGCTTAAATACCTTTTATTAATTTTAACTGCATCCTCTTTTATCTGTTTTATTTAAACTTATTTGCCTTCCATGGACCTCCATCACACATTTTTCTAGTGGGGAAATGACATCAATAGAAACACGTGGAGCTGGATTTTAATTTGTGCAATAAGACAAAACAGTCTTGTTGTTTTCAACAGTTTTCACTTTAAAGAAATAAGTTAAAAAAACTGATGTTACAATACAAAGAGTTGGATGTTGTCTTTGTTAAATTTTATATATTGCGAAACATGTTAAATAAAAAATAAATAAATAAAAGTTTATTATTGAAAAACAACACACAAAGTGACGAAATTAGTACCGTTAAGTACTGGTATCGATTCCCAGGTACCGGATATTGGTACCGAATGGATTCAAACGTCAAAGGTACCATCCCTTTGAAGCTTCAAAGTCAGTTGTGGCATATTGTCTCATCGTGGCAGCAGTGCACAGGGGCGGAGCTAGACTTTGTTTGAAAGGGGTGGCTATGGTGTTATTTAGGGGGGCACATGTAAAGAAAACTACCCTGGATTTGACTGGTAACTGACTTGACCTTATATAGAGCACTTTATTAAGTCCCTCCAGACTCCAAAACACTTTATACTTCAATCATTCACTCTCTATACACACATTCACACACTGATGTAAGGTAAGCTACATTCTAGCCAAAAAAAAAAAAAAGTTGAATCCTAGTCACACTTTTTGAGAGCTATGATCACAAACATACAAAAGTGGACTAAAAAATTGTTACCCCTCGTTAAATGAAAGAAAAACCCACAATAGTCACAGAAATAACTTGAATCTGACAAAAGTAATAATAAAAATTCTATTAAAATGAACAAATGAAACTGTTTTATGAACTCATAAAACAGGCCTGGACAGAAATGATGGTACCCCTGAAAATAATGTGACCAAAAGGACAAATGAAACCTTTTGTGTCACAGGTGTCTACAATCTTATAATCAGTCAGTGGGCCTGTATATAGGGCTACATACACATACTCACAGTGCTGTTTGGTTACATGGTGTGGAGCACTCTCAACATGGACCAGAGGAAGAGAAGAAAAGAGTTGTCTCAGGAGATTAGAAAGAAAATTATAGACAAGTATGTTAAAGGTAAAGGTTATAAGACAARYATGTTAAAGGTAAAGGTTRTAAGACAAGTATGTTAAAGGTAAAGGTTATAAGACCATCTCCATGCAGCTTGATGTTCCTGTGACTACAGCTGCACATATTCAGAAATTTAGGATCCATGGGAYTGTAGCCAACCTCCCTGGTCGTGGCCGCAGGAGGAAATTGAAGACAAATCAAAGAGAAGGATAACAAGAATGGTTACAAAAGAGCCCAGAAAATCTTCTAAAGAGATTGAAGGTGAACTTCAAGCTCAAGGAACATCAGTGTCAGATCACACCATCCGTCATTGTTTGAGCCAAACTTGACTTAATGGGAAGACGACCAGGGAGGACACCAAATCATTAAAAAAAAAATATACACCAGACTGGAATTTTTCAAACTACTTGTTGACAAGCTACAAAGCTTCTGGGAGAATGTCCTGTAGACAGGTGAGACAAAATGGAACTTATTGTCAAAACACATTAGCTCTATGTTCACAGAGGAAAAAAATGAAGCATAGGAAGAAACTGTYCCTACTGTGAAACATGGAGGAGGTCTGTTATGTTCTGGGGCTGCTTTGCTGCATCTGGCACAGGGGGTCTTGAATCTGTGCAGGGTACAATGAAATCTCAAGACTATCAAGGATTCTAGAGAGGAATGTGCTGCCCAGTGTCAGAAAGCTTGGTCTCAGTCGCAGGTCATGGGTTTTCAACAGGATAATGACCCAAAACAGCTAAAAACAGCAAGAATGGCTGAGAGGAAAACACTGGACTGTTCTGAAGTGGTCTTCTATGATTCTGACCTAAATCCTATTGAGCAGCTTTGGAAGGAGCTGAAACATGTCGTCTGGAGAAAGGGAACCTTCAAACCTGAGTTGTGCAACAAAATATGATAAAGATAAGGGCACCATCATTTCTGTCCAGGCCTGTTTCATGAGTTTTTATTTATTTATTTTTTAATCCTGTTGAAGCTTGGCTGAAAAGTAATGTCTGACTTTCATTTGTTCCTTTATTTATTATTACTTTTGTCACATTCAAGTTATTTCTGTGACCATTCTGGGTTTTTATTTCATGAAACGAGGAGTAATAATAGTTTTGTCCATGTTTGTGTATAGTACAGTCAAAACATAAAATTTAATTTGGGGACCACATCACAGTATCTCAATGAACTTTTCTAGTTTCTCCATGTCATTGCTCTGTTACAGACTTGCCTAGATGTCACCTGAATTTAATTAAACCCAGAATTATTATACACAACTGTTGATTTGTATTAATCATCTGTTCGGAAAAGTTTTTGTTTCTTTTACACACTAATATGTTCCCTCTAAACAAGTTAATACTGCTGCTTGACAAATATTTACTGTTTTTTACTCTAACTGACCATCTTTTTTTGCCACATGCAACCCCCACCCCACTTGTCAGTCATTTGGACAATCTCTGCAGACGAGTATGTGTTTCCAAAGGAAAGCTTTTTTCAAGGGACACACCTGATTAGATTATCGTTGCTTAGGCATTTCTTCATATCATTACCTTATTTTTCTAGCATCTGACTTGTATTTATTTATTTATTTAATTTCACAAACTTGCTGTTGTAACCAAGAAGAATTGGGAATAATAACGGCCGGCAGATTGCTAGCTGGACCTAATTATGTTTATATGAAGATGTCACCAGTGTCAGACCCGACGTCTTCATTCATTATTTCCTCTTGACAAAGAATCCCAGTTACATTTCAAAATAAGAGCAATTTTTCTAAAGATATTTAAAAATAGGGAGGGCTAAATGTTTGTTTTTAATGATGCATTGCCATTTCATAAAAAAAAGTTTTGGCTGCTAAAATTAATGTGAAAGTAGTTAAAGTCAAAAGTGAAAGAAATACAAACAGCAAAAACAACTACAGGGTTCCTGCAGATCCTTAAAAAGTCTTAAGGCATTGAATTCATCGATCGAAAAATAAGGCTTTAATTAGCCTTTAAATGTCTTAAATCAATTTTTCAGAAGCCTTAAAACTGTTAACACATTGTAAATAGGATGATTATAATTC
>NW_013952752.1:9911-13756 GCF_001266775.1 Austrofundulus limnaeus | reverse complement strand
GTCTGAGTCTATAGCAGCAGAAATGAAGAATAACTCAGGAAACCAAAGTCTAACTATAGGATTTATTAAAAAGGAAAGTCTTCAGTCTAATCTTAAAAGTAGACATTAGTAGAGTTATGACATGATTAACAGTAGAGGATTTCCAGAAATTAAATTAAGTTTAAAACCAACTGCTAAGAATGGTTTTTTACTGTATTTGACAAAATGGCAGTTAGATATAGATAAAACAATTGGTCTATTATCAATATTTGAATACTTCAACCAAAAATACTTTTGATTCATGAGTTTCTGCTACAATTTTATGTTTTTGTCATTTTTGTGTTTATTATGAAATTRGTCTTAAATCTGATTTAAGTTGGCATTAAAAAGTCTTAAATTGAACTTGCTTTAAACTGTAGGAACCCTGAACTAGCCAATCAGTGTTTACGCTTGAGAAACGCCTACTTTGAGTCTGCAGAGAACCCCGTCACCATTTGGGGCTGACGCCTGGGGTGGCTAATCAGATGGCACTTGCAAACCTGCCACCCCTCTGGCTCCGTCCCTGACAGTGCATGCAGGTTTTTGAACTTTCACTGCTTTTTAACTTATCTTTYTAGTCCTTGACCATTTTCAGAGCAAGTTTATAAGTTGCTAGACTCTGTAATGTGAATCATGTAGGGATTAAAAACACAGGTGGGTTTTTTTTAATTATTTTTAGAAAAATCTTGAAAGTTCTAAACTTTTTAAGCCCCCTCTGAGGTTTCCCACATACTACTGATGACTGGTATCACACTTGTCTGATTTTCCCATGAGTCTGGACCTTAGAACAATGTTTGAACTACACATGACTTTTGAACTCAGGGGAGTCCAACTCATTTAAAAAAGGGACAAAAACACTAGCTACGTTTACATGGACAGAAGTAATCGGATTAAAAAGCCGTTCAGAATAAAAATGCATCATGTAAACAGCCTGTTCAGATTATTCTGATCTGATTGAGCTCGATCCGAATAAATTTTTAATCCGAATGAGTCGGGTGGGTAATGTCGATTGATAATCGGAATGACGTTCATGTAAACACTTAATCGGATCATCTTATTCTGATTGTAGAAAACTGACCTGTGCGCGTATGTCTGCTGACATTCATTCACTTGGTTAGAGGAGGTGGGACAGCAGCGCTCCAGCTGCGCTGCACACTGCAGAACTTTTCCTCCTCGCTCTCTTAACAGATGAAAAAGGAAACAAACAGCAGACGTTGCTTCGCAAAAAATAAAAATAAAAAGCACGTATTGCTTCATCTGCAGGCTGCAGCTCAACCGAGGAGTAATGGCATCTCTACCGTTATTAAAAGCTGACACAGGTCTGTCCTGAGCGCACAGAGGAGCTTTGTTTACATTAACACAGAAGTAGAGCTGAAAGTTTACAACACTGCACATGTCCGGACTTTTATTCTAAATAAAACTCCGGTGCATGTAAACACTTTACATGATCAGATTGCGTCCATGTAAACAGTACATTCGGATTATTTTATCTGAATACATTTCAATCAGATCAAAAAATTTTGTGCTTGTAAACATAGCTAATGTCTACCTCTGCACAGAAATGATTAAAATAAATATTATGGTTGTCTTATTCAGGGGATTATTAAACACATGGTTTCTGTCTTCAGGTTCAAAGCAGTTGCATCTAAAAGTAAACTTGACCTGGTTAACGAAGGCTTCACTGAGTTCACTATTGAGGACTTCCACAACACTGTGAGTTTAATGAGGTCAGCTGGTTTTCACTGAGGTCCTTCTAACTGGGATTAAAACTCTGTTTTTTTAATGTCCTGTAGTTTATGGACTTGATCGAACTCTGCGAGAAACAGCCGAGCCTGCAGGAGCTGCTGAGCTCTTTCAACGACCAGAATGTGTCCGACTACGTGGTGGTCTACCTGCGACTCCTCACCTCAGGGTACCTGCAGAGGGAGCACGGCTTCTTTCAGCATTTCATCGAGGGGGGRCGGTCCGTCAAGGAGTTCTGTCAGCAGGTAGGTCGTTTTTGAACGTTTGGGCATTGAGTATAGAGTTGTTGGACAGATGGTCATTGACTGGTAGAACGTCTAAGCGTGTATATTGTTTTGTTCTCCTAGGAAGTAGAGCCCATGTCCAAAGAAAGTGACCACATTCACATCATCGCCTTAGCTCAGGCTTTGGACGTCTCCATCCTGGTGGAGTACATGGACAGAGGCGAAGGAGGAACTGTCAATCACCACGTCTTCCCTGAAGGYGGAGACCCCCGCATCTTCCTGCTCTACAGACCGGGCCACTATGACATCTTGTACAAATAACACTCCTGGTCACTTCATCCTCCTCCCCGCTGTGCTCTGCAGCGGTGCATTCAGATTAACGTCAGCAGCCACGCTGGTGATGCATACATGTTGTATGAGACGATAACTCATTTATTTGGAAAAATAAAAAAAAAAATAAAAAAACACAAAATCACATTATTTCACCCCCTCTTGCTCCAAGACCCCAGGTTCACCATCAGTCGTCACAAAATGGTTTAAAAAAWTTGTTGGAAATCTAGAAGTGACTCCAGCCGTTTAGAGTTGTACAGTTTTTTTTCTTCTTTTTTTGTRGTTGTAAATGTTTATCTACTTGCTTCGTTTGATTCTCTTCCTTTGTTACACTGCGTTTCATTGAGTTTTATTAAAGCGATTTACATCTTATGGGTTTTGTCATGCCGTTTCTCACTCAAGCATCTCAGAGTTATCAGTTTCTTCTAGCTCATGATGAGTGGGCCAAGCTCAGTAATTTAAAATATAAGGTTTAGAGTAAGTTTAGGAKGAAATAACGTATATTTGCTGTAGTGGACCAGTTGAACTGAATTGACCTTTTGTCTGTTACTAATAGGTATGCTCAAATTCAGTATTTTGAGATGAATTGTGGTCTYGATATACACATGCCTACTTCTATTTGTTTAAATAGTCTGAACTGTTCATATCTACCCATGTTTCAGCTGTGCTCTGCAGTCATTACAGTGCATACTACTAACATAAAATACCAACATAACTCATTTATAAATACGTTTGTTTATGAAAGTCAATTAAAAAACGGGTGTAAAAGACTTAAAATTGCAGAGATATCTGCCTTTGAATACCTGAAATCGCTATGAATTTATTTAAGCACGTGATATCCAATTTACGCATGCGCATCAGTAACAGCAACATCCTATATAAAGGTAAAGATGCATTCTCGTTCACGTTTTTACCGAACCACCGTGTTACAGTAGTTCGTAGAAAGAGATGTGGTCAGAGTGAGAGGTCTGTCTAATATTGCAGCTACAGCAAAAGCCAAAATGTTTCCGTTGACCAAGTTACTAGCTCGGACCGGCAGACAGATATTTATATTTACCAGGAGTGTAAGGCACCATTCGTCTMTAACAGGTACCATCAAAGTTATCCCGAGTCAGGATGACTTGAAGCTTATTTTGCAGTAACGCGCGTAGCGATGTTAATAGTGTTGTTATTATCTAGCTAAGCTAATACAGTGAAGTGATTTAAAAAAGCTTATTAGCTATTTTCTCTAAATTTTCAGTAAAATTTTGCATGAACTAGATAGTAAGTTAACCTACTATTGATTGGATGATACCATTTATAACAATCTGATGTTGTCTGATGTGCTTTTAGAGAGTCTGAAAATGATTATTCTCTGTCATAGTTTGACCATTAGTGTCTATTTTATTTTGCATTGCAGTTCTTCAGATCATTATCAACACAGAGCTGATTATTACAGCAAGACTGAGCCCTGCCTATCCTGCCCACTGCTTGTACAGCAGGTAAAATAAGTATTGAACACGTCACCATTTTTCTCAGTAAATATATTAC
>NW_013952752.1:4942-6614 GCF_001266775.1 Austrofundulus limnaeus | reverse complement strand
GTTTAGCTCTGATGAAGGCTATCCATCAGGCCCATTAATGCGCCCCCACCCAAAACAATAAATCCATTCTGGTGAGTTCTGGTGCATTGGTGCTCTGCATACTGTATGTACGGGGTCATGTATGCCACCGCAAGGCAGTATCTAGTTTTGTAATCTGGATAGATTACAGTGGAAGTGAGGAGTGTGTACCAACTTCAGTCATGGTTTTTTTTTATAAAGTTCGTCAGTATCCTAACAGGACAGGTTTAGTGACACAAAGTCTTGTCTGTACACTAATAATTATCATCTGTCTTCTACTTTTGTAGCTGAACTGATTGAAAACATGGATAAGAAATCAACCTGGGACCGGTTCTACACAGAGACCAGCACCGGGACCCCCACCTTTAAGAACTTTGAGTGGTTTTTCGGATTCAGTTCTGTGCAAGACTTCATTATGCCCCTCTTGCAGACTGGCTCCCATCCAGACACTCTGCTCCACATCTTAGATATGGGCTGCGGAACCTCTGCCTTGGGCCCGTCCATTTACAGAGAGTCTGCAGTCCCAGTMCGGGTCACGTGCGCGGACATTTCCCCTGTAGCTGTGCGGCTCATGCAGGACCACGCTAAAGTCAAAGCCGTCAGACCTCGCAGTCCTTCTTCTCAGATCCAGTTTGTAGAGTTGGACTGCACACAGCTGGACAAGCATTATAGTTCTAACAGTCTGGACCTCATTGTTGACAAGGGTACCACTGATGCCTTGTTGAGGTCCAAGGAGGAGGAGGGGAAGGCCGCCCTGGTGCTGAAGCAGTGTTTGAGGGCACTGCGGAGCTCGGGGTCCCTGCTCCAGTTCTCAGACGAGGATCCTGATGTCAGACTTGTGTGGCTGGAGACTGCTGTGCAGGAGCAGGGGGGCGGAGCAGCCGATGTTGGGGTGCAGGAGGTGGGGGTTCTAAGAGGGGTGTGTTACTACTGCTACTATGTGACTCCCAAACATGTAAAACAATAATATATTTCAAGTCAGCTAAATAATAAACCAAATGAGTGTGTGCGAGACAGAAGTGTATATTTACTTATTTTCAGACTGATAAGTTTGTCTTTTATAACATATGAGTACATTGAGTTACAGTTTGTTAGTATGATGTGTTTTCATATTTTTTATTTATTTATTTGTTTATCACAGCATGATTCAGACAGAAAACAGTTTGCTGTGGCTTTCACTCTGTGGGCATTTACTCCCATCTAGTGGCTACCTCACCCAAACAAGAAAGAAAAAAAAAACATTTAACTAGAGAAATTTGCATTCCCTGCAAAAACGCTGGTATGAATGCCTCTTGCTGCTAAAATGGAGCTGAAAATAATTAATAGTAAAATTATTAATGCAAGTATAATTTGAAACGCAGAAAGAACAATAAAAGTTTAAATTAGCAGAAAAACTGTAGAAAGGAGCATAAAAAAGCTAAAATTAGCATTAAACAAGCTAAAGACAGCAGACAAGTTAWAATTAGCACACTTGTTGAAAGAGGTGTAAAAATGCAAAATTAATAGTAAAAATTTAGAAAAAGGGACAATTTATAAAAAAAAAAGCCAAAATGTGCTGGAAAACCACTAAAATTTAACTGAAAATTCAAATTAGCATAAGGAAGCCTAAGGAGCACAGGTTTACTGAATTTAGCAGAAATATGCTGTAATAGCC
>NW_013952752.1:0-1485 GCF_001266775.1 Austrofundulus limnaeus | reverse complement strand
TTCTAAAAGTAGAATGGGAGGCAGAGCTTTCAGTTATCAAGCTCCTCTCTTGTGGAACTAGCTTCCAGTTTCTGACCATGTTACCAATTTGACTTACATTCATTTATGAGATAAATTTCTTATCTATAAAACTGTTTAAGGTACAGATTTAGAAGATAACAGCTCATCTCATTAGGTCTGACAATAAACTAGGGGCTTAAATAATAACCACAATCAAAGTGTTTTGCTTTATAAAAGGGTACGAACACTGTTAAGTTTTTTTTAACTCAGTACACTGGTTTTCTAGATATTTAGCTAACACATCATTGATCCTAAATATTTAACAGAAAAATTTTAACAAAGATTGTGTGTGATTGTGCACTCAGAATGTGTAGAGGATCAGTCTCAACTACTACCACACTGAAGTTTAGGTAACTGTAAAAATGAATAGTTTGCCAACAAACACAGACATGAGCAAAAATATTACTGCCTGTCACCAAAAGGCAAATGAGGACAATAACAGAAAGATTTTGCTAAAGAAAGAAGAAATTCCCACTTTATTTATAATCAAAGGAAAAGCTTCACTTTATGATTTGTGTACAGAAAACCTAAAACACCAAATGATTCAGATTATAGATTTAACTGATGCATTTTATCCACTTACAGCTTGTTTATGGGCACTTCATTCTTCATTAAGGAAAGCCACTTAAAGGTGAAATATAGTGCAAAGATTCATGTTCATCAATTTGCACTACACTCCTCACAATTACTCTTTAAATGAACATATAGAAATATTCTGGCTCCTCCTCTTCCTCCAGTTGGGCATTTTCACAAAACTTTGGTGGTTCGAAGTTTTGAAGATTTGGGATTCCAACGATGTTGTCGTAGAAGCTACAAAAATAAACAATAAAAAGGTCAACATCAAGAAACACGAGAGATGTTAAAAAATGTGCTAAAACACAAATTGTAACTTCTGCCTGTTGAGTTTAGATTTTTATTCTAATTTTTTTAAATATTCATCCTTTAAACTGTTTCACGGTAGAGCGGTTTTGTTTTGCAGGTTTTCACTGTGAAGTTCCTCAACATCTGGTGGAATTATCCTTTGTTTCCTCAATTCAAGACAGACGACATATTCTTTTCTGTTTACGTAAACAGCTGGTGCATGTGAATGTAAAAACATGGTTTATTCGTTTAAATAAATTCTTATGTTTCCCTATGATTTATTATTTAAGTAGTACTAAAAAAGCTTTTTTAATGAGGTTGTAAGGTAACCGAATACTTTGGGTATCAGGACATTTTCACACTCCCCTCGCTCAGGGTGGGGAGTAAGTGGGGGTAAGTGTCCTAAGGGGGTAGGTGTCCTGGTGAGGTAGTGTCCCAGGGAGGTAAGTGTCATAGGGGTAGTGTCCTAGGGGGGGTGAATATCTGGGGTGTAAGTGTCATGGGAGTGGTGTCCTAGGGGGGTGGGCGTCTGAGGGGTAAGCGTCCAGGGGGTAGTGTCCCAGG
>NW_013952751.1:620123-626523 GCF_001266775.1 Austrofundulus limnaeus | reverse complement strand
ACATACATACATACATACATATACATACATACATATACATACATAAAAATAAAAACATACATACATAACAGTAGCTAAAAAAAGTAAAAGTAGTTAAAAGCTAAGAGAAATAAAACATTAAAGCAGAAAAATAGCTAAAATAAGGATATTAAAACTCCCAGCTCTGGAGTAATCTGGGTATAGTTTGCATGCTCTCTGGATTAGAGTGGTTWATGCACAAGATTAAATACGAAGTTATGAACAGGTTTTTAGGAAATGTTGAAGTTTGTCACAAAGAACAAAATAATAAATTTGTTAGAGGTGGTTCAGCCAAGTTTATTCTGTATGATTTTGTAGTTAATACAACAAACTGTGATTCATCTGATTCTAATCTGTCAGCTAAATAATCTGATTTCTTCCCAGTTTCAGGTTCAGAAAGTGTTTGAATAAATCCTGCCACTAGAGGGCAGCAGAGGATCAGATGAAAACTGTTTAAGTCTCTTTTTGCTGTAGAGATTTTTTTGCTTTGTTTTTATCCTACAAACATTTTTCTTCTCCGCAGACTGAAAATAACTCGGCAGCCCCTCCCTGTGTGAGCACCCCCCCCAAAAAAAAGATAACTAAAATATAAAAATCAGAACAAATGGTTGAATGTTCCTGTTTCAGAGGGTTTGTTGGTCAGAATGATGTTTTTTAGTTGAAAGAGAGAAAAACTGAAGATCTGAAAACAGGCCGACCGTTTAACTCGACTCAGTTTGAATATTTCAGAAAACATTTTGTACTTTTACATTTCTGCAGCGTTTCTTCTTGTTGTCATGGTTACAAGGAAAGCGAAGGTCCATCTCTGTGTGGATTTTTTTTTTTTAAAAATCTGCATTTATTTTCCTCAGAGCTGCAGGAACACAATAAAACCCAACAAACAGTCCGAGTTCTGTGCAAAAGTTAATTTACAGTTTTACATGAACCGAGGCTAATGAGAGAGTGGCTGCAGCTGTGACTGAGGGGCCAGGTCGACGTGGTTCAAGGATCACAAAAGACCAGACCCCCATCAGAACCAGGATCTGGTTCAGTTTTTGCCCGGACCTGAACCCAACATCTGTGGTCCTGATTCTGCAGCCGAGACGGAGAGGAAATCTGCTGAGTCATGAAAAAACCCCGGAGGAACCCAGGTTTCAGCTCCTCTGCAGGTTTAATTCATTTATTTCATGACTTTTTTTCAAAATCGTTTTAAAAGAAATCCATGAAGCAGATTAACGGATGTTTTTCTATAATCTAGTTACAAACTGCTGACTCATCAGATCTGCAGAGAAAAAGCTGAAGCAGATCAGGCTTCTACGGTTATTTGGTTAAAATTTAAGTTCCACATAATCATTCCTTCGCTCTGTTGTGCTGATATGATGTGAAACGGTCCATTATCCTGTCAGAACCTCTGAGAACTCCTGGATAAAAACGCCTTCAGCTCGCGTTCGACACTTCGGCTGCATAAAGTCGGCTCGTAAAGGAGAGGAAAGCTTTTATGGTCATAGTTTCATCACATATTATTCATTTTATGGCTCCTTGGCCCAGTTAAGTCAAGTTATTGTTTTACAGTCGGTATGATGAGGTTCACAGTTTCTGACTGCTCAAAGCACTTTTTGTCCTTTTTGCTCAGAAGTTATTTAGTTAAAACTGCAGCTTCTGTTCTGCCTCTGCAGGACACTGGAGAGAAAAACAACTGCAGGTTTTCTTTTTTTTTTACTATAAATTTAAACTTGGATTAAATCAAATCCAGCTAAATAAATTTACAGCAGCTGAACATAAATAATAAAAAATGATGTTTAAAACACACAGCAGCTCCACAAAACCTGAACAAGCAGGATCCCTAAATACAGTAGGTCAAACACAAGGCCCGCAGGCCAAACATGGCCCACCACAGTATTTTCTGCGATCCGTGAGAACTTCAACTAAGTATTATTGTCTTAGGCAAGGAGAAGGTGCACAGGGTTCAAAAAAAGAACTTTTTTTTTTTTTMTTTGTTTTTTCCACCAGCTACTTTTGCCACGACCCATTTGTACTAGGAAGTGTGAATTTCCCACTTACAAGTTGTAAATTTAAATCGGAAAGCACATTCAATATGAATTTCCCACTTATAAGTTGTAAATTCAAACTGGAACACCCTCTAATGGAAATTTCCCACTTGGAAGTTGTAAATTCAAATTTGAAAACCCCTCTAATGGGAATTTCCCAGTTAAAAGTTGTAAATTCAAACTGGAACATCCCTCTAATGGGAATTTCCCACTTGGAAATTGTAAATTCAAGCTAGAACACCCCTTTAATGGGAATTTCCATGTTGGAAGTTGTAAATTCAAATTTGAAGACCCCTGTAATGGGAATTTCCCACTTACAAGTTGTAAATTCAAATTGGAACATCCCTCTAATGGGAATTTCCCACNGTTGTAAATTCAAATTGGAACATCCCTCTAATGGGAATTTCCCACTTGGAAGTTGTAAATTCAAATTGGAACATCCCTCTAATGGGAATTTCCCATTTGGAAGTTGTAAATTCAAATTTGAAGACCCCTCTAATGGGAATTTCCCAGTTGGAAGTTGTAAATTCCAATTTGAAGACCCCTCTAATGGGAATTTCCCACTTGGAAYTTGTAAATTCAAATTTTAAGACCCCTCTAATGGGGATTTCCCACTTGGAAGTTGTAAATTCAAGCTAGAACACCCCTCTAATGGGAATTTCCCAGTTGGAAGTTGTAAATTCAACTTTGAAGACCCCTCTAATGGGAATTTCCCACTTAAAAGTTGTAAATTCAAACTGGAACATCCCCCTAATGGGAGTTTTCCACTTGGAAGTTGAAAATTCAAACTGGAACATCCCTCTAATGGGAATTTCCCAGTTGGAAATTGTAAATTCAACTTTGAAGACCCCTCTAATGGGAATTTCCCACTTACAAGTTGTAAATTCAAGCAAGAACACCCCTCTAGTGGGATATTCCAGTGGAAGAGTTTAGAATTAAAGATGGCAGCTACTCACCACAGCAATAAGTAAAACTCTCTTTTGTATTTAATAGTATTTCTGTATTATTCATTTCACATTTAGTCAGATATACATGTTGTACTTACAGTATTTAGATGAGGTCATGTTAAAATGCTGTTTCTATGCAGGAAATACCAGGTAGAGCTCAGTTATTGATTGTTATCTGTGCTCAGCAGCAGCATTAAAACGAGGAACTTTTTATGTTTAGTGAAGGTTAAACACGTAACGTCAAAGTTATCAGACGTCCAGATGATACTGAGCTGCTGCAACAAACAGCTAAAGGCTAGAAGCTAGTTTTAGTTTAGCTCCTGGTGTTTATTTGCACTAAAACTGTAACGTTTTGCTGCCAGCTCTTGTAAAAACACTTCATATTCTCAGTCAAACATTGGTTCAGGATACGAGCTAACGTAGCTTCCAGATGTGTTTATTAGCCCAAACATCAGCTGCAGCTGTGATCAATCAGCTGATCTCTGGTGTTTCCCAACTCGGCTCACACATTCGGCTCCCCTGGAGTAATGCAGCTCGGCTTTAATTTGGCGCTTTGGCCCGCAGAGTTAACGGCGTTCTCTGGATGTTCTCAGGAAGCAGGGAGACATTAGAGTCTTGTGGTTATTATGTTGTCAACTTTATTAGTTTCTGGTTGTGCTGTCGGGATCTCCTAATTGGATTGTGCTCGTCTGGATTCCCTCAGCAGCTCAAACCGATAAAATATTCCAGTTATTAGAGTTTGGGTTAAAAAAGGAAGATGCAGAATCTGGGCCTCGATTTGGTTTCTTCTAAAAATAGCAGCACAGATGGATGACAAACGAGCAGTTCTGCTTCTGTCTGCAGTTCTACAGTTAATCCTCACAACCGTCCATTTCTGTTTCTCCAGATGTGATTCTTATTCCCACAGCTGTCCACCCTTCTAAAATATATTTATACTTCACTGTTGTGTTTTGTGTTTGTTCCACGTGACGAGCTGAAGATACGACTTCGTTAGCTCGGCTCTGAGTGGTGATCAGAAAGCAGATTCATCTCTGACTGAGAGCATTTTAAATCAGGATGTGCCCCATTTACACATCAGCACAATCAGCATGTTTCAGGCATCACACAAAACACACATGTTTAATTTACAATGGGTTAGGATTTAAATTACAACTTTTCTGTTTCYTTGTTCCTCTTCAGTTTGTTGCACCACTAAATGTTAAACTTGGAACTTATATTGTAAGGTGAAAGCAGTTCAGTTTTCTCTATTTTCTATGACGTTTTCTGAACTATTAGGTCAAATTATTTGCTTGGTTGCTTGGTTGCTTGGTTGCTTGGTTGGTTGGTTGGTTGCCTGCTTGCTTGGTTGGTTGCCTGGTTGGTTGCTTGGTTGCTTGGTCAGTTGCTTGGTTGTTTGTTTGGTTGGTTGCTTGGTTGGTTACTTGCTTGGTTGGTTGCTTGGTTGCTTGTTTGCTTGGTTGGTTGCTTGGTTTGTTGGTTGGTTTCTTGGTTGGTTGGTTGGTTGGTTGGTTGGTTGGTTGGTTGGTTGGTTGGTTGGTTGGTTGGTTGATTGCTTGGTTTGTTGGTTGCTTGGTTGGTTGCTTGGTTTCTTGGGTGCTTGGTTGGTTGCTTCGTTGCTTGTTCGGTTGGTTGCTTGGTTGGCTACTTGCTTGGTTGGTTGCTTGGTTGTTTGTTTGCTTGGTTGCTTGTTTGCTTGGTTGGTTGCTTGGTTGGTTGCTTGGTTTGTTGGTTGGTTGGTTGGTTGGTTGGTTGGTTGGTTGGTTGGTTGGTTTGTTGTTTGCTTGGTTGGTTTCTTGATTGCTTGGTTGCTTGGTTGTTGCTTGGTTGCTTGGTTGCTTGGTTGGTTGCTTGGTTACTTGCTTGGTTGGTTGCTTGGTTTCTTGCTTGGTTGGTTGGTTGGTTGCTTGCTTGCTTGGTTTCTTGGTTGGTTGGTTGGTTGGTTGTTTGGTTGGTTGTTTGTTTGTTTGGTTGCTTGGTTGGTTCCTTGGTTGGTTGGTTGCTTGGTTGCTTGGTTGGTTGGTTGGTTGGTTGGTTGGTTGGTTGGTTGGTTGCTTGCTTGCTTGGTTGCTTGCTTGGTTGGTTGCTTGCTTGGTTGATTCCTTGGTTGGTTGGTTGATTGGTTGGTTGCTTGCTTGGTTGCTTGCTTGGTTGGTTTCTTGGTTGCTTGGTTGGTTGCTTGGTTTGTTGGTTGCTTGGTTTGTTGGTTGCTTGGTTGGTTGCTTGGTTTGTTGGTTGCTTGGTTTGTTGGTTGGTTGCTTGTTTGTTTGCTTGGTTGGTTTCTTGGTTTCTTGGTTGGTTGCTTGGTTGGTTGGTTGCTTGGTTGGTTGGTCGGTTGGTTGTTTGGTTGCTTGGTTGCCTGGTTGGTTGCTTGGTTGCTTGCTTAGTTGTTTGGTTGGTTGCTTGGTTGCTTGTTTGGTTGGTTGCTTGGTTGGTTGGTTGCTTGGTTGGTTGGTTAGTTGCTTGGTTGGTTTCTTGGTTGGTTGCTTGGTTGGTTGGTTGCTTGGTTAGTTGCTTGGTTGGTTTCTTGGTTGTTTGGTTGGTTGGTTGGTTGGTAGGTAGGTAGGTAGGCACATAGGTAGGTACTGTATGAAGGAAGGAAGGAAGGAAGGAAGGAAGGAAACTTCATTGACAAACAGCCGAGGCCGCCTCCATGGTTACTGAATGATACTGAATGATACAAGGGGAAAACCATCTGGAAATTAAGTTATCTCAAGAAAAGGGTCATCGTTATCTTGTGCTAACGACATTAATTCTTTATCATGACATAACAAAAAATATGTCGTTATCTCGAGAAAACCATGGGAAAAACTTTTTTGCAAAAACAACTGCTCTCAGCTTRGTATTTCTGCAAACACTGATTTATAAATATTTGCTTGAACTGCAGTTATTGGTTCAAAGTGACAAACTTCATAACTCTGTCAGACCAACGTGAGTGAACGGGTCAAACCGACTCTGATGTTTCTTCTCTTAATGAATTGAAGTTTTATGTTTTTATGTTAAATGAACACAGAAGCAGAGAACGTATTGATGCTCCTGCTGGAGGCTTTCCGACAAAGTGAAACTGTGTTTCTATAATGCATCATTTTACAGCGTCGCAGCTTGAGACGTTTCTTCAAAGACCTTCAGGGTCTTTCTGGTTTAGTGTAATAATCAAAATCCTGCATAAACATTCAGTTCATGCAGCTTTTTTTTCTTTTCTTCAGTGAGTAAATCCATCTTTCCTTTCATCAACAGGAGCTGCTCGCTCGGCTCAGGTTTACGGGTTTATCGACTAACAGGAAGACAAAGAAAAGACAGGAGTGAACGCATCTTTTCTGGCTTTAAGCTTCAGTGAACACAAGTGATTATAAAATGTGTGTGTGTGTGTGTGTGTGTGTGTGTGTGTGTGTGTGTGTGTGTGTGTGTGTG
>NW_013952751.1:616115-619123 GCF_001266775.1 Austrofundulus limnaeus | reverse complement strand
ACACACACGCGCGCGCGCGTGTGTGATTGTGTGTGTGTGTGTGTGTGTGTATTTACTATTATTTTCACAGGTCTCATTTACAAGAAAAGCATGTAACATTAAAATAAAAGACATTGTAACATTTATCTAGCTCCTAAATTAAACCTTACAGCTTAACAGTTTCAAATAGCACTCTCTCAACGCTCGTTTTTGCTATTTGAATCTTTCTTCATCATGAAAACCTGTTTCTCCGACAGCCCGTGAACGCAGCGCTGCTCCCAGCTTACGTGAACGCAGCACAAACATTTGAGGTGATCCATGGCAACAGACGAGCAGGACTCTCTCTCTCTCTCTCCCTCCGTCACATGAACGCATCCGAACCGCTCCGGCTGAAACGTCTCGGTACCAACCAAGGTGACCGACCGGGACCCAGAACCCGGCTGGCCGTGACCAGGTCCTCCTCGTCGGCAGGTGACGGTGCGGAACGCTGATATTGACATTTTGAAGGCGGGAAATGGTGTCAGCCTGTTTTTATTGGGCTTTAAATAAAAAATAGCGGCTGTTTGATGTGTTTTATAGAAGAAAGGAGCGAAAATGAACCGATTCTTAGTTCCTAACAGCGGATTCCTGTTTCTGATTGAAACCTGGTCTCATTAAGCATCASCCAGTCCTCCTCCTGCCCTGACATCTCCTTCATCCAGAGGCTTCATCGTCGTGAAGATGGCGACMGGCTCGGGCTGGCAGCAGTACTACTGCCCCGCCGGTCAGGGCAAATTTACCTGCAGCTCCTCCGCGCCCAGCGCCTCCTTCCCGCCGGGCATGGCCATGGATTATACCCCGGACCTGCACCTGAAGATGAGCAAGAAGATCGCCCAGCTGACRAAGGTAAGGAGGCTTTCCTCTGGCCTTTAAACCCTTCTTTCATTTTTAAATTCACCTAATTAATAACAAATATCACATTAAATACTACAACTAAGTATTCATAATAATTAAGTGTTTTTATATGTTACATATTGTGTTACACTCACATTTGATGCTGTAAGCCAGTTTTTCTAGGTTCTAATAAAATAAATTATAAAGAGCACATCAAAATCTGATTAAATTAATTATTTTTATGCAATCCAACCATGCAACCACAGTGAGAACTGCATTTATTTCACTTTTTTTTCTTATTAAAGTACCTGTGACATCAAATTTTGTGTAATAAATGTGAGCCATCATATCTAAATGAGGATTAAGTCAAATTTGTTCAAAATGATCTAATTATATTTTCAGATTCTTGGCTTTAAAAGCTACATTTTGATACCTGGATCATCCTGATATCATAATTATGACTTAATTTGTCTTGTTGGTTACAATAATACATAAATATTTGGTCTGAATCCTAATTTTATGTCATTTTAATGAGGAATTTTTGATGTCCTTATAAAGAGGAAACCTCAAATTATATTTGAATATTGAGATTTACCAGATAAACAGAAACAAAAATTTTGCTAGCTCAAAATTTTAAGGTGTTTTTCCTCAAAATCAGTTTTTTTTGTTGCTACTGCTCAAAAAAAGTGCTTCACAATTTAGTTTTATGATTATATTTCAGACAGTTCATTCAAATGCTACATTATTTAGGCTTTTATTCATTATATTTTGAAAAAATGCAATTTTTGTTAACATTTTAGTCAAAACACTATATTTGCCTTTTTCTCCACATACAACTTTGATGTGATGGGTCACAAATATGAACGCACTTTTACAGAGATAACATTCATAACATACTGCAACAAATGTTTCACGCTGCTGAGAGGAAAACTTGAGTTATTTGCGTGTGCAGAAACAGGAAGTGATGTCAGAGGGGAATGTCTGAACAGTGTTGCTACAACGACTGGATGTTTCTTTGGATTATTTTGAGTCTATCAGAGAGATGGAGAGTCAGAGTTCAAATATTGTTCCTTATCTTTTTTTTAATGTGTGACCAACCTGGGGTTGCATTTCCCCTTGCGTCCACATTCACACAATGATACAGTGACTGTTAAACAGTCTGAATGGCTCCTGTGGAACTAAACTCTGCAAAAATTAACCATCTTTATGTCTGAAATACTTTATTATGTCTTTGTAAAATCAACAAATTACGCCTTTTATATTTTGTTTACTTAATCGTATGCTAAAGATGTGCATTAGATGTAAGTGAATCAGTTTTCACCAGAAGTGAAGAAGTGAGCAACACATTTATCCCCATCTCAATGCAAATCCTTTACTATAGTTGTAAAATATTACTTAGTACCCGAATTTGAAATAATAAAACATTTACTTGCACCCTGGTAAATTATTGGAGTGAACATAAAAATGAGGACAAGTTGTGGGATATTTAATCGTGACATTAAAATTTCTCCTAATAATGACGGCTACTTTCAAGCTTTTATTCKTGAAAGATGAGCTTTTTTTCTGTTTCTCATTGTTGGCGGTATTTCTTGGCATCTTTCTGCAGAGCGCCTGATTCCAAAAACTGGTGTCCCTTCAACAGTAAATGTGTGGCTCTTAGAGAAAGACCACGCTGGATGCTGGAAATTAAATTAATGAAGTAGTAAATGAGCTAACAAACTATTAGAGCTAACTGATTGATGTGTTGTTGTGTTTTTGTCTTGATGGCAGCACAGATTTTACTCATGTTTTGCAGGAAAACTAGACAACTGCTGCAGTTATCTGGTTCTAAATGTCATTATTCATTTCCACGTTTCCACAAGGGACAAATAAAACAACTCCATTTTAACAGAAAGAAACCTCCAGCAGAACCAGAACCAGGCTCAGGACAGGCGGCCATCTGCCTCGACCGGCTGGGTTTGGGGGACAGGAAACAGGGTTCCTGCGGATCCTTGAAAAGTCTTAAAAGACATTGAATTCATCCATCCAAAAATAAGGCCTTCATTAGCCTTAAAATGTCTAAAACGAATTTTCAGAGGTCTTAAAAATGTTAACACGTTGTAAGTAAGATGATTGTAATTCATCCCAAATATTAAAATAATTGGCAACATTTATTT
>NW_013952751.1:612974-615323 GCF_001266775.1 Austrofundulus limnaeus | reverse complement strand
ACAAACGTATTCACGTGACTTTAATAACATTTCTTACTTAATGGAAACACTGCAGTTGTGAAACTGTGTTTTTCCGACATTAACAGAATATCGACAAAGTTTTCCGCACATTTGCAATGGAAYCACAGCTAGGACTGGTCCAGGTGTATTTTCTTCTAGAAGAGGAAAAGAAAGAAACAAAGAAATGCTATGATGCTAAGCTAGCACTAGCGAGAGCTAGCAGATCCCCAAACCACCAATATAACCAAGAAATGTTGAAAGATAAAAGTMCCTTAACCACAATCCAATAGTAGAAAAATACTACCAAGAATATTTACTAGTCGTACAACTGTGTAGAAGTTAGATAATCCAGAAAATCAAGAGAGTCCTTGAGCAAACAAATTTCACCAGTTACCAGCAGCAAAACAGGAAGTGACACAATATGTCTTATTATGAACATCATGAAACACAAAATGTAAACCAAATAGGTGAAAATACCTAAAAATGTAAGATTAAATAATAATAAAACAATAGATACGAAATTCTAATATTAAAGGCTTTATTATAGAATAAGGATATCATAAGATATCACGATATGATATATTGCGATATAACTTGATGTTGATATATCGCCATTTTTTTCTTCAAAACATTCAAATTTTTAAAAAAGTCAGTATAAAAAGTACACCAAGCATTAAATGAGTAAAATCTGATTAAATTCAGTTTATTTTTATCTCTCCATCCTACGCCTTAATTAAAAATTGATACAGTATCAGGAAATATCACCATATTTGATATGTTCTTACACCCCGTTTCAGCTCACAGTGAACGTCTTTGTGCCTCAAAGCTCATTGAAAGGTTGGAGCAGGACGTCAGGACCTGTTCAGGATGGAGGTGGAGATGTGTTGTTTACACTCAAACACTCAGGCCCTGTTATCACCTGTCACTTTAGATCCTTTACCTGGGCGATCCCATTTCAAGTGGTCAGCTCAGATGGCAGCGTTCTCACCTGGCGGTAAATACGTACCCTGAAAGAGTTTTGTAATCGGATGCGTTTACCCACAATTACTACGATCAGCAATAAAAAGCAGTGAGAGCGGGCCTCAGGATGTCTGTAGGATGAAACTAGATGAGTTGATGAATTTAGGGCAACAACAACCGTGACCTAAATGAGACACAAGACAAACCTCCGGATAGAAAACAGACATATTTCAGTACATGTTCTATAAATATCAAAGTGCTGTTTGTCGATGTAATTCCTCATTTCAAGCCCAGTTTGGGTGATTAATTTTCTTTTACGGCGCTCTATTCGTTAACGAGATAAAGGATTTAAATTTAGGCACTATTTTGATTCCATTTAAAGAAGCTCTGCGTGTTTTACTGTAAAATCTGCACATTTTGGTTCAGCTTTCTTTATTTAGTGCTATTTAAATTTAACAGAGTTGGATGTGTTCAGTAAGTTTCCGTGTCTTGTACAACTCTTTTTTATCGTGTGTTTGTTGTTATAGTTTGTGTTGTGGAGAAAGCCAGGCAGGCTGGGTGCAGCCGTGTCGTCGTTTCTGTGCTCTCTGCAGGTGTTTGCTGCCGTTTCATGCATAGTCAGTAAGTCGGTCATTGATTGCTGCTCTCCCGTGGCTCTGACTCTCATGATTTGTGATGGAGGACTTGTTGGCTGCTGTGTTATTTAAGACGTCTTGCTGTAATTTTTAATCCCCCACAAAAACRGCTCTGCAGTCTTTTGTTGTTCAGCCTGTGTGAGGATTTAATTGTCTTTTTACTTTTTTGTAAACTGTATATCTGAGGTTATAGGTTGTATTTTTTATTATTGGGAGTACAGTTTAGAAATTTGCTGCTATGGCAGCAAGTTTTATATAAATTGTAGTTCTTATCACTTGCATGTATTTAAGGTAAATGGCTAAAGTTTGTTGAAACTGATCTGTGTTTTTCGGAAGTCTTGTGTTTAATGTTAGTTTTATTTCTTTTTTTGTTATTTTCTGTGTTTTGTAATTTTTTTTTCTTCAGTGTGTTTTGTGTCCTCAGTTCCTGCCCCGCCCACTCTCCTCTGTCGGGCTGTTAAACCCAGGTGACCCCTGTCCTTTAGACCAGGGGTTTTTAACCTTTCTGACCTCGGGGCCCAATTTGCTGAACATAAAGCGACACGAGGCCCAGTCAGTAGGGGTGTAAGAAAATATCGATACACTGAAATGTCGCGGTATTTCATTTCCTGATACTTTATCGATATTCTAAAGCCCTGTATCGATTTTTTATTAAGGTTTAAAATGTCAACTTTCCTGCCAGCCGTTCATTTTTATGTTGTAGTTCAGCCTCTGACCACTAGTTGGCAGCTAGTTGGCAGCTCTTGAGGTGTTT
>NW_013952751.1:607094-610680 GCF_001266775.1 Austrofundulus limnaeus | reverse complement strand
AAACACCTCAAGAGCTGCCAACTAGCTGCCAACTAGTGGTCAGAGGCTGAACTACAACATAAAAATGAACGGCTGGCAGGAAAGTTGACATTTTAAACCTTAATAAAAAATCGATACAGGGCTTTAGAATATCGATACAGTATCGGGAAATGAAATATCGCGATATTTCAGTGTGTCAATATTTTCTTACACCCCTACTGGTAGATCGATTCACTCGAAACACAGCTAATTTGCATCTTTTTTTGCAACATATTAAAAGTTTGCTCAGCATTCTCATTACAATTGTAGGTAAACATGGCTACAAACACTTTAAAGTCTTTAATTTTTCAGCTTTTTGTTTTATTGTTATATTAAACTCTTTTTTTTCTTATTGAAGCTCCTTGAGTTGGTCTGTATTGTTGTGTCTGACCTCACTTGAACCGTGACACAGAGGGGGTAGCGTGTCTGTTTGCTTCATCAGGAGAAAGCTTTATAAAAAAGTGTGTGTGTGTGTGTGTGTGTGTGTGTGTTTCATCAGCAATGCCTTACTGACTCTAGTGAAGAGAGTGGGTCAGACCTCGGAGCCACTCTCTGTTTTTCTAGACGAAAGGATTGAAAGAGACAGAGTCAAATAGAGCTGTGAGGGTGTATGACTGTGTGTGTGTGCATGTGCTGTAGCATCACAAACAACTCACAAGCAAACATTTAATAAGTTTATTTTGTTCACATCTCCAGACTGTAGGAGTGTCAAAARAAAGATGCAGAAAACAGAAGATGGTATCATTTTTATTTGCTTATTTCTTTAAAGACGACATRAACATGACATCATGTTCTAATTATTTCTAAACATGTTAATCTTATTGAACCAGACATAGCAGTAACTGGACCTGAATGAGTTACATAGGTATCCTTCCTGTGGGCCCAGCACCTGCGAGGATGCGAGTCAGGTGTCAGAGTAGTGCTGGGTGGTATACCGTTTTGTATCGAAAACTTGTTTTTATTTTTGTTATGATATGAATTATCTGAATACGGACATAGCAGTTTCAGACATGCGGAACATTTCATCGTGGCCGCCAGTGAACTGTTTCCCAGGGGACACATTTCCCGCAGCACTGCTAAGCGCATTAACATGCTAACGTTGCAGTAACTGTTTATGGATGGTGTTTCAGCTGCTTATATTGACTGACTTAAAAAAACATCCCGTTTTCACCGCCGCTAAATATAGTAAACAACTCTTCAGTGACGTGCACAGTTAGATTTAACGCGCAACGTTATAATGGAGACATTAATGCGTGGAGACTTTAATGTGCTTCAGTTGTGAAAAGCCCGGGGGAAGTAGTTTTGTAGTGTAGCGAAGTTGACTGGAGTGCAAGGTGAGTCGTCCTTTTAAGTTTTATTAACAGACGATTGACCCGATAATGATTTTTTCTCAACCCTTCATGATCGGACCTAAATGCATGATTACTGTCTACAAACAGGCAGAGAAGAAAAGACGTAGAAGAGAAGAGAAACAGTGACACAGAGGCACAATAAAAGAAAACTCAATAAGCAAAGTTTGTACATTTGATTATCAGCTGAGCTGTGAGGAAAAAAAATACCGTCAAATACCGTGAAATTGGTGTAATTGTTGAAAATACCGTGATATAAAATTTGGGTCATACCGCCCAGCACTATGTCAGAGGTGACAGGGACCCTGGATCTTGGTGCCTGGAATGTCACCTATCGTAGTGTAAAGCCCACCATCTACTCCTTCCTACCTCGTGTCGTTCATTTTTGTCTTCAGAACAGTGCATTTTGTTAGAGAATGTTTGAATTGACAGTAGCTGCGTTTCCATTGACCATGAAAATGCGCAATTTAGAATTTCGAAAATAAATTTGCTCAATGGAAACACGTCAATTTCGAGAAAAATTACGTTTTTCGACAAAATGTTTTTGCGCTAGGATGAGATGGTTTTTCGGCCGTATCGAAATTGGTGTTTTTCACAAAACTGTAATGGAAACACTTTTTTCACATCACAGGAGTCACGTGATCAACAACCGTCTGTTTCTACTGGTGAAAAAGACGATGATGAAGAAGATAACAGGAAGTAGAAGTAGTAGTAATATCACAGAAGTAGTATAAAYTAGTAAACTCACCGACTACAATTTCCCAAAAACACAGCATACGTAGCTGCTCCCAGGTAGGGACTTGTCTCTGGAAAGCCTCGATAAAAGACGCCGACGTCTCCTCTGATGATGAGCGCTAGTGTCGTGGTAGCAACATGCTATGTGTTTARATCCATCGCTGCCATGTTTGTAATGACTTATCATGAGAACAAACGTATTCATGTGACTTTAATAACATTTCTTAATTAATGGAAACACTGCAGTTGTGAAACTGTGTTTTCCAACATTAACAGAATATCGACAAAGTTTTGCACACATTTGCAATGGAAACACAGCTAATGACTTGGGTCTGATTTCCACTGGTGAAAAGAAACTTGTGGCTCTTCAGGCTTTTGTCATAAATACGCTACAATTTTTTTAGAGTTCAATCAAAACCTCACTATTATTAACAACTTATTAGTAACATTAACACACATTAACACACGTCTAACACATAAACTGTATTTAGATTCAGGGGCTGCGTCCTCCAAAGTAGGATCTTTTCTCACGTTACAGCGCCGCACCGGAGGCTATCCAAATTCTAAGATTCCTCCAACGTGGCCGACAGACGTGTACTCCTTTTTCCCCGATTTGAGGGACGGGTCCGATGGATCCTTCTTGGCCCACCCTATCCCATAATGCATTGCAGGTTGACCAGAGATTTTTTTCCTGCTCGTAATAGCGGATGAAGCGAGAGAAAGGAGTACAGTTTGAAATAAAAATCTGGCGGCATAAAAATGAAAAGTTTCAAACGGTTGTTGTTAAAGCTTTTATCATTTGTATAAACATGTTTTTAATATAATTCTTGTCAGAAATCAAACCAGCTGGTATAGAGAAATAAATGTGCACCTATAGGTCCATTAATTCTTCATATGTCGTCTCTAAATTAATGTTGTTGTTTTATATCAATAATACTGTATTGATATTTGCAAATTTTGATTTATGCTTTTGTTAAGTGTCGTCATGGTTTTTAGGCGACAGGACAAATGGCGGGGTAAGGGTGGGAATAAAACTGAAGAGTAGACCATCTGACACTTTTTTCTGGTATTCGCGGTCTACCAAGGACTCGGCCCACCTATACCAGGTAGGTCGGGTCCTTCGAAGRATTAAATACACAGTTTGTAGAATAGTTAATTCATGAGTTATTAAGCATTAATTAACGAGTATGTTGGTTTTGGACTTGGAATTACCGTATTTATTCAAGTATAATACGTAAAATTAAATCCATAAAATCATACATACAGATGGGGGGTAGTATTATACTCAGATAAATATTTTTACTTATGTATTTTAACTGAAATATCAACTTCATTCACAAAATGCCTGAGTCCGGAAATGAGACCACGTTGTAAAAATCAGTTGAAACGAGCTCACCTCTGACACTCCTCTGTMCTTCAGAGTGAGATAATAACAGATACAGGCAGGAGACATGATGTGGAAAAAGGGGGAAAAATCAGTCCTG
>NW_013952751.1:604750-606547 GCF_001266775.1 Austrofundulus limnaeus | reverse complement strand
GTCGTATTATACATGAGGTCGTATTATACATGAGGTCGTATTATACATGAGGTCGTATTATACATGAGCTCGTGTTATACCCAAATAAATATGGTAATTAGCCTTTATAAGTAAAGCTTTAATCAATGTGTTAAGTATTACTTGTTTTCAAGGTTAACTAACCATTTATTAATGATTAATTAAGGCTAAGTAAGGTGTAATTATTATAAAGTGCTGCCCAAAATATCTTAAACTCAGCAAATTTATTTAGTCAGTTATTTAATAGACCATGCACTTTTAGAAAAGTGTTTTTACTTTTACCATGTTAGCTCATAAATCACTAGCTAACCTGTTATTAATGATTAAGTAAAGCTAAATAAGGTGTAATACAGGTATAGGTTATGATATAAAATTTAGAGACTTGTGCAACAATCCTGAAACAGAAACCATATCTTATACAACCTGTTTTAATTTCTGAAGTTTCTGAAGACTTTAATAACTMTTGATGTAACTTTGGTGTAATTGTTTGATTTCATCCACATGTAAACTCTGTTATGTGGTTTATTGTCCATTAAACTTGGTATTTGTTAAATAATATTGTGACCTAGTTTCTTTATGTTGTGAGTATTGCTTCTCGTCAGGTGCTTTAGGTCGTTTTGTGATAAAAGCTGTTGTTGGAGGGGATGTGATTTAGCGGCTGCACTGCTGGAACAGAAAATGCTGTTATCACTTTGACAGCGGCACGTGTGGGCTGAAGCCATAATTCAGGGGTGGGAGTGCAACYATCCGTGCTGGAAGGAGGGGGCCGGCTTAGAAAGCAGATGGTCCGAGCAACATGGCTCCACATTTACAGGACTGCACTGATTTTTACCATTTCATGTTTGCAATATAATACCAATAAAATGTATTTAAATGACAGTTAGACTGTATCTTACAAGGCATGTTTTAAGTGTTTCTTGAAGCAGCAACTAATATTTACTCAATACTTTTTGTATATATTTGCTTTCATACAACCTGAGTAAAGATCTTAGCTGATCTTATTGCATCGAAAACCTTGATGTGATCTGATTTTATGCAGATTTACATTAAAAATTTAAAGAATATAATGTCATTTGTTCATAAGCTGAGCATCATTTTATTTCAAGCTTTATAAAGACTTTCAGAGATTCACAATGTCGTCGCAAAACATAATTTTTAAACATTTAGACTTCTCTGGATGGTTTGGGGTTGTTTGTTTATTTTATGTTTTGTTATGTTTGTTTATTTTATGTTTTTCTAGTATTTTGTCCTTCTGTGCAGCTCCCTGGTAAAGTTTAGGTGATTGTCTGCTGAGTCTCGGTGAGACTTTTCCATCGGCAGTCATATTTTTTTTGATTATTTGTTTCTTTCTGCGTTTGTGGTAGGCCAGGGAGGGGGTATTCTGCTACCTCGAGCCTGGTACCCACGAAGACGTATTTGAGGGAGAATTAGCCCGTCTGGGTTTTGCTGTTGAGGTCCGGGGAGCTGAGAGTTGCTGTCTAAACAACGTCTATGTCATTCACAGGAGGACTAGATCTAGGCTTACTTTAGGATTTAGCTTAGGTGTGACAAGAAAAAATTATGTCACAAGCTTCAATATTCAGTCTTTATTAGACAAAAACCTTTTTTTTTTCGAAGTGTTCGGTGCTTCTCCGTTGGTTCGGAGACGTTCTGGACGTGACAGACGGGACAGAAATGAGACAGAAATGCATATAAAGTAAAAACAGGAGACACAAAAATGTGAAAGCCACACATGGGAATAAAAAGAGTTGTGGGAAAAATATACAAAATAATTAAATA
>NW_013952751.1:594793-598513 GCF_001266775.1 Austrofundulus limnaeus | reverse complement strand
GGCCTACTCGCAATACTTTTGCGTTCCCTTGCAATACCTTTGCTTTCCCTCTCAATACTTTTGCGTTCCCTCGCAATACCTTTGCGTTCCCTTGCAATACCTTTGCTTTCCCTCTCAATACTTTTGCGTTCCCTCGCAATACTTTTGCGTTCTCTCGCATTATTTTTGCGTTACCTTGCAATATTGTTTTGCGTTCCCACGCAAAAGATTGTTTTGTATATGAACTAAATTAAATCAGACTTTTATTTTGAAATATCCGGTTACCAAAACTGGATGTATCGCCACAAGTTTGTGAAATTGACATTGATGTTGCGTGGCTGCACTGTGTTAAAATATCGACATATGACATACTTCCATGTGTGGTTGTGTGATATATTCGTTCTGAAGCTGAATTAAAGCAGTAGGCTAACTCGCTAATGGTGAACATGTGAGTTTGTTAATAAACCGACAGCACAACAGTGATAACTGACTTTTGCGATGGAACACAAAAGGTATTGCGAGGTAACGCAATACTTTTGCGTGGGAATGCAAAAAGAAAAAAAATCCCCCGTGTCCCCTTGCGGGCTCAGTAGTTGGCATCCAGTTGTATTTTATAGCTAAATATTGTTTGCATAAATCACCACCAGCTGCCACTATATGTCTGTAAATTAATTTAACTAACTTAATTCCATCAAAACACTAAAGTTCAGTCGTTGACTGAATTAATTGATCAATTTTTAAGTTTTTAGTTAATAAATTCCAGTCATTTATTGCCAAAAGTGATAATTGGCTAGTTTTATTGTGTATGTGATGTTCAAATCACTTTTTAAGTGGGAAATTAGTTGCTACTTAATAAAAATTAATCTTTATTTACTCGACAAAAAAAACTGCAAACGTTTCTTATTTGAGTCATTGACGTAAAATGTATAACTTGCGTTCAGCTACGTGTCAAATGACAGCAGCAGTTTGCAGGAACTCATCGYCTGCACATCCTGTTGGTGCTGATGGGAACCCAACCCAGCTGCACACATACAGTCTTTTTTTTCATCTCCAGGCGCGAGCAGAGGCTGCAGCTGACTTTATCTCTGCAGAAACAATTTCACAGACTGTAAGGTTTCACGAGGAGCTTCTGAAACTAAAACAACGCTCAGACAGTAAGAGACATGACTGATTGATTCCCCTCGCCTCCAAAACACCAAGAAACTGACTCTGAGTGTGGAGATAACGCTTGACATCCAGGCGAGAGATTCGCCTTTATTTACATAACACTTCAGTAGGGGGTTGGCAAAAATACCACCATTTTTAACAGAATCACTATTTTATCACTTTTTTTCTTTTTTGTCACGGTCTCGGGGACTTGGAATCCAAATACTGTATGTGTAGCTTTGAAAAAAAAAAATAACAAAATTTTTTATTTAAACAAAACAAAATGCTGATGAGGCAACGCAAAACTGCAAAATACTCAAGGAGAAAATCAGGTGGGAGCAGAAGGACACGGCATCAAAACCAACAATGAAAACTGAGAATACAAAAACAGTAGGGGTATAACGACACATAAAATTCATGATTCCATATTGTTTCAATACAAAAAAGAGAAATGTCCATGCCCTTTTAACTTGTAATTTATTTAAATTCATTATGAACATTTGTTTAACCTCAAAAGTACAGTTTTTAAATTAAATGTTGCTGAAACAGCAAGTTTCTCAGTGGATCTGAGCTAAAAAATACAGCCTAGGTGGAGTAGTCGAACACAGATCCACTGATCCTTCAACACAGAGCATCTTCAGAAGACAAGTTGATAAAGTAAATTTAAAATTCTGTATTCCATACAAGTGTGTYTTGAACCTAAAGCACTGTATGGAACAGTTTGATGCAGATATGTGGATTGTTGCAGCCCTAATAAACAGACTGATGAGGAAGTGGAAACACCCTGATGTGTATAAAGTACTTGGGAAAGAAATACCAAAGTAAAAGCAAATATACCTTAATAGAAATAGACTTTGGTAAAAATTAATTTTGACAATAAAAAATACTTAAGTAAAAGTCATAAAACTTCTCATAATAATCAGGAAAGTAAAGTACTTTTACCCTCAGTATAAAAATGAAGGGTTGAATTTACTTAACCATTAAACCAAGTGAAGTAAACAAAGCAATTTACGCATTTTATTTAATTTGAACATTTGCAAATTTCTCACTTTACTCAACAGGTTGACATAAGTTAGTTCAGCAATAAAAAAACACTTAACATTTCAGAGTGCATAAACAACTCCTGTCATGATGAGTCCGGTCATTTTTATACTTGTAATGTGTAGCAACTTTTTTATTTTAAAATTAAAGAAGTAAATGTACAATTTTTATGTTTTGAATGTAACAAAATAAAAGTATAAGTTAAAGATATAACATATAACATATAAGATAAAAGCCATTCAAAAGATCACATATAGATAACATTTAAGATAAAAAAGGTAAAATTACAAATCCTCAAAAATTTGCCCCTTAACAGTCTTTGTTCCACCAGCGGGCCTTTAAACATTTCTGTACATTTCTACGTAGATGCTCCTGCGGGCTTTAAGTTTGAAAACCAGAGTTTCAGGTGATTTCCTCTGGTTCTCACCTTGACACCCTTAGAAAAATAAAATATGTCTAAAGGTTTTAAAGAAATTTCATTGGCAGCCGTTTGGGGATTAAGTACTCTAACAAATGTACTTCAGTACCACACACCTCTGGAGACACCTGGGCTAAAATCACCCCTGACAGTTTTACAAGTTACCAAACTGGTTCATCTCAGGTGTGTAACACCGTTTGTTTCCTTCAGTCTATTTTGTTCTCGACCTCATTAGAATCARGTTTTCAGTGTTTGTGGTCATTCGTCTGAGAAGGAGGATGCTGTCTGAGCCCACTGAGGTTTTGGATGCCAAAGCAGAGACGTGTCAGGAAATATGACCAGATAACGAAGAACAAAACCTTCTTCACCTCTGTGAGCAAGTGATGGACCAGAAGAAAGTAACGCATCACTGTTCCTCATAAACTGCCTGAGGTTAACCTCGCTCTGCTCAGATTTGTTTACCTGGAAGGTCTCTGGGGTGATGTAAAAATCTTATATTACACATTGAAGGAAGAACTGAGGGCTTTTGCCACTGTTGTTAGCTCAGTGTGGCTTGCAGTCTGAATGTTATCTCGTCCACAGTCCAAATTTTTCTTTCACAGAATAAGTCAAGCTATTATTACTAATCTTTTCATGTTTTTGCAAAAGGCTGGACCATTACTTAATTTGTATTGTTAACTACTCAAAACAAGTTTTTGCTCTAATGACTCTGAGCTGAGACACCTTAAATTTACGTTTTTACTGGTTTTTGGAGGGGCTTGTCAGTGACCTGACCGTTGAGCCAGTAGGTGGCAGTAATGCACCTTTAGGTTATTTGCCAACATGAAGAAGAAGAAGATAACTAGTAGAGCTCCATGCATGTTTCTTCTGGCTGCATGGCTGCTGACTGCATTGTTTCAGTTGCATTACAGTAGCTGCGTTTCCATTCACCATGAAAATGCACAAATTAGAATTTCGAAAATAAATTTGCTCAATGGAAACACGTCAATTTAGAAAAAAAAAATTACGTTTTTCGACAAAATGTTTTTGCTCTAGGATGAGGTGGTTTTCCACCGTATCGAAATTAGGGCTGTGTATTGGCAAGAATTTGACGATACGATACATATCATGACAGACGGGTCACGATACGATACATA
>NW_013952751.1:591966-593997 GCF_001266775.1 Austrofundulus limnaeus | reverse complement strand
GACGTACCCCGGGGTAAGGAGGGGAGGCTAGACCGTCCAAATTCACAGCCTCTTTTTTTCCGGTCTTCCCGGTCTACCAAGGACCCGGCCCGCCGAAACCGGGTAGTCTGGGTCCTCCGGAGGACCCGGCCTGTCGTTTTGGCCACAGCCGCTATGTGTTTACATCCATCGCCTCCATGTTTGTAATGACTTATCATGAGAACAAACGGATTCACGTGACTTTAATAACATTTCTTACTTAATGGAAACACTGCAGTTGTGAAACTGTGMTTTTTCCACATTAACAGAATATCGACAAAGTTTTGCGCACATTTGTAATGGAAACGCAGCTAATGGTTCCTGGCCATGACTTTTGATTGGTAGTTCAGCTGTTAGTTTGTTCAATTTGTTTCCTTTTTTCTAACCACCTCATTTGATTGGTGCAGAGCCTGTGAGGGATCTTGGGTAATTTTTTTTTGCATTTCCTCACAAAAGTTGTAAATTATCTTGATATTTTGAAAAAGCAGTACACATGACAGCATAAATTGACTTATTCTTGTTCTGTCATTATTCAAGGCAATCTATTGTAATTCAATAATTTTATTCACTAACGGCAAGTTGTTGTGGAAAAGCTGATGACTCTGGTACCTCCTTGTTCATTGTATTCTGTTAATGGTTCAAGTCATTCACATTGTGACATGTTTACTTAATTTTACGTTTAAAATCTTACTGTTGTATATAAAAATACAATTTGATTTTGATTAATTTACATTTTATAATTTCTATTTACACGAGAAGTGAAAACTGATAAATGTAAATAACAATTATTGATACATTTGAATAAAAAGTTATTTATATTAGAGATGGGATAAATGGCTCTTTGATGGGATCTAGATCTTGGCGAGCCGTTTGTTTCGTAGAGCCGTTCGATTTTGAAAGTATTACGTCATCACGTAGCCGTACGTAACGACGTAATCCCGTCATGTGGGTGGAACCATGTCTTTGTCAAGCGGAAACTCCCCTCCCCCTTTCACCGTGAGCTTCTGTGCACGACAACTGCGCCTGCTTTCTGTGAAAAAGCAAAGCGGGAGCGATTTAAGTATGAAAAAATAAAGATTATATGAGGAATAAAAGAAATAACAAATGGCTCGTTACTGCCCGCGATTCGACTCCTGTCGTTCCTTGTAAAGAGCCGTTAAAAAGATTCAGATCGTTCGCAAACGTCACATCTCTAATTTATATTAACAAAATATTATCAGTAGTTTAAACCAGTGGTTCCCAAACTTTTCAGCTTTTGACCCACAAAATAACAGCAGCAGAGACCTGTGCCCCCAGCTATTTTTGGATGATAAACGTTTGTATCAGGTCAACAAAACATGGGTACAGTAACAATATTTTTATACTACATTTATCCATTTTAAATACGCTAACCTCACTCCTTTGTAACAATAAGGCAAAAATGTAATTAATACCGAATTTGTTTTCAGGACCCCATCTTGATGTTTTGGGACCCCACTGTGGGTCCCGACCCCAACTTTGGGAAACACTGGTTTAAACTAATGTTATTATGGCAATGTAAGTTTAGCTTAAAATAATATTTCATAAAACTAGAAAGAAATGCATGTAAACTAATAAACATTAGTAAAGTGTGTTAAATGTGTTTACTACATTGTTTTGAAGTTCTTACGTTAACACAATTTAACCTGATTAGTTTGATCATTGTGTAAAAAGTAAGGCAACGGGTTTCCACGCAATTTTCTGGTAAAGTCAACTGATTCGGGTTAAGAGTACTGTGAATTCAGAGCCTCCAGTTTTACTCACACTGCTTCAAATGATGTGCCAAACAGTTACTGGCCTGAAGCTAAGAATCCACAGGGAAGCTACCAACAGAACTACTCACTATCAATTCAATTCAATTCAAAAATTTATTCATTTCGTTAAAAAGTAACTATATACAATAAAAAAACAAGAAAACCAAGAAAATACACAAATCAAAATAAAATAAACAGTAGCAGAAGAAGAATAAATCTTATTATGTCTGCCCCTTTTATC
>NW_013952751.1:586581-588451 GCF_001266775.1 Austrofundulus limnaeus | reverse complement strand
CGTGTAGATTCTTGAACTGTTTGGAAACTTAAAATGCAAAATATTTAAAATAAATTAAACAGAGTTTTGCAAAGTATTTAGCATCTTTCCAGATGTTTATTCTAAACTTTGACTTTGTTACAAAGATTAAATCTTGTCAAATCTGCATGGTAAGATAAAATATTCACTAATTAAAAAAGCAAATCCTAAAAGTTCTTTAATATTCAGTGGGTATGACTTTCCCAGCCTCGTTACTTTCATTTACTCTGAGAGCTGGTCTGATTTACAGCGCCATGACTCAGCACTCCTTTTAACAAGTCTTGTGTTGTCAATGTTAGATTACGTCTAATCAATAAGACCCATTTTTCACCAACGCTTGCCTCGCCTCCCTTTGTGTCCCGCAGTAAGTTAAATGTTCATTTAATTAACTTTCGTTTACTTTTTTTTGGTTTGGTTTTTAGGAAAGCATTAAAACTTAATGTTGGAAAAAACAAACATGCTCACTCAGTTAAAAACATCTACCTTTAAAAGCTATCGGCTGGAGGCAATCATTTTATGTTTAGTTCTGTCAGTCTTATCAAGCRAAATTAAAATGAAGCTGTTCAAGGGGAAAACGGCATCGATTCTGTAAGAAGGGAGCCATTTTCTAAAGTTAAATTCTATAGTTTTATGAGCTCTTTATTGGGTTTTGAGAAGAGATGGACTCAAGAATGAAAACAAAGAGCTATCGCTTAATAATTTCATTATTAACAAAACAAAATTCAGCGTGGCAGCAAATATGAGAATAAACCAAGAACTCAGCCAAAACCAACCATCATAAAAGAAACCATAAACTCAAACAAACACAAAGATTGGCAACTTTACAATCAACGTGTTGCTTCTAATGACTGCTGGAAGTTTTTTCTTGTTTTATCAGAGATCCAACATTCAGCAGAGCACCCGTGTGCCATTTTTGTTTTGTTTTATTTTGAAATGTCGTTCTGTGTTTCTGTTCATCCTGTGTCCATGTGCAATGCATCAGAATGGACGTCTAGGCCCTCCTCTTTTGATTGACACCTCATTTGACCAACTGGGTTCAAGTATCGGCTGTCCAGAGCCAATAATATATGAGAAGTGACCAACTTCCTGTTTCCGTCATCCTGGGTTTGATTGACTGTAGAATCGGCCAGTCAGCGCCGAGCTTCATTCTGATGCCACAGCTGTGTAGCCAATCACCTTACCTTTCATTTGGTGTATATATTGAGGGGGTGGGAACTTTGTTTAGTGACGGACAAGGGGAACACAGAGTACGTCGCCATATTTAGACAGTCCTGCTACGCTAACGAAGGAAGCTAACGCTCACAGAAAAATGTTTTTTTTTTCCATCATGTTTTGGCCAGTTAGCTGAATAAACCTGCTGATAAGATGAAAATATATTTGTTAAAGTGTTTCGAGTGCTTCAAGACATTGAAGAGTGATTTTTGTGGCCAGGAGAAGTAAAAAAGTTTGGATAAAAACACGTTTGGATAAAAAATACCGGTCGGCCATTTTGAATCGCTAATTTTATCATACTATTTGGGGACAAATATGCATCAAATATGAGTGAAAAACAAATATTTTTCACTGCTGGTGGTTTTATAAGCTGTGTGGAATGTTACTGCTTTGAAAGAAATAAGGATATATTTGTTTATTCTTGTGCTTCGGCTGTTTATTGGTGGAAATTTGGCTGAAAGTACTAAAGTTGGTCCAAATATTTCTGAACATTAATATATATATTTTAATTTAATCATGCTGTGAGTAAATATGGATGGTAGAATGTGTTTTGTGGGGTTTTATCTTTAATTTGAGCCCAGAGTGAAGTCCCTGTGTTGAAACGTTTATAAATTACAGTGTTTTAGACAAACTGTACAGT
>NW_013952751.1:579049-586571 GCF_001266775.1 Austrofundulus limnaeus | reverse complement strand
ATAGAGCTAATAAAGCCTATTGTTAGTCAATGGCCCTCTTTTGAATGTGACCAACCTGTTTGTCCACCAGGTGGAGGCGGAGCTTATAAGGCTGAGTTCACCTGAAACTCATCAGACTGAAGAAGTCTCTTGGAGAAGAGACAAAACTTTTCATTAGAGAAGAACCATCCAGAGGACCTACTGATTTTTTCTTTTTGATTTCTCTCCGTGACTTTTGTAAAATGTGTGGCACTAAATACATTATTAACTCACTGATATTCAAATTAAATGCACAATTTATACAATGAACACAAATGAACATGTCAGGTTTTTTCTGAACTCAAGACAGATTTTTAAAAAATCTAACAAGCTGATGTTAATAAGTAATTAGCTGGTTATTATTAGCCTTAAAGACAAGCCTGCAGTAAATTTCACCTGCTAACATGCTAACTCTTGTAGCTTGTTGCTAACGTTACTTTCAGCACCTTGAAAACAGATGTTTCTCCTCTGGTAGACGAGCCACAATCCTTTGGTTCTGCTAATATTAAAGCCCTTTTTATTTTTCGGTCATATTTTGGTTATTTATTCAAATTCTAACTAAAACAATGGACATGGAGACGAGGAGAACCATACAGAGACATGAGCTAAAGCAGGAGAGCAAGCTGAATGAGATCACATTATCACATCAGGCTGAGAGTGGATTAGAGAGGCAGAGATTGTGGCTCTGGGCCTCTGCTGCTGGTGACTCATCTGACCTGATTCTCAGCAGCAGCAGCAGAGAAACACAGAAAACCTCCATCCAACCTGTCACTGCACGTGGAAGCTTTGCTCATCAAATATGCTTCCTGTGTTATATTTAGCGCATTAGCTCCATTGTTTATTAAATGTAGCTTTAATATAACATGTCTGCGGTTGTGGGAACATTTGTGGAGAACATGTTTAATGGATGTAGGCCACAGCTGTTGTGCAACAAAACTATAGCGCTAATTAGCTTTAGTTGCATTTTATTTCAGTTTAGCCTACGAATCCATTTGTTAGCTTAAATGAATTAATTTTTTCATTTATTTTTAATGTATTTATCAAAACCTTTCGGTTAAATTGATAATATAAAACAAAACATCTGCAAAAAACATTTTAATATGACTTAAAATGAGTGAAAATCACTGCAGATTCCTGGTTGTCGGAGCTCAGATTACTACGCACGCCAACGCCCTTCTTGTCATGCAGTAAAGCAAACTTACAGATTTTACTGCGTTGAATAAAATATGTTCAATGGCTGAAAAAGCATCCCACAGAGGCAGGGATATAACCAGACTGATGTGATTTTCTGCTTAAAAAGCTGGAAATTAAATGCAGTTTTTTTGGTTTTGCTTTAGATAGAGTCTAGTGTTTCAGATTAACATTAATTGTTCTTTCTGTGATGCATTTCAATCTTAATCTAAAGATTTATAATGAGACTGAGTTGCAGTAAAACCTGTTATTCAGTTTCTGTTTAGGATTTCATGCATGTTCTGAAAAAGTTGGGATGTTTTATATTAGGTAAATAAAATTCTCCTGGCTCTTTGTTTCTGCTCTTTCTARGCTTTAAAAGTTAGTTTTTAACTTCAGGAGTCAGCAATGTAAGTTTAACTGTCCAAACTTAAAGACTCCTCCGATWGCGGCACGCAAATGCAGTTGGCCGGACTACGTGTATCGCGTTGCATTTGTGCCATCGGCTTGCACGCGTCGTAACACTGATTTGAGAGTAGATATCAATATGAACAAACAATAATTTGKACCYTGTGCARTCAAATCACACACATGCTTTGGCAATTAAGGTCAGAAATTAAATTATCAAACCATTAAATAARGTTTAAAGATGGTTATTAAACAGTTCTTAGGTTTATTAATAACTTTATTAAACAGTAAAAGAAACATCTGGCTTTTTTAAATTAAAATATAAGCAGAAATGTAGCTTCACCGTCTCTTTACGTCTCTTTGTTACAGTGGTTTAGCCCTGGAACTCAAAATCACCCTTCTATTTTGCAGAAGTGGTTTAGCCCTGAACCTGACAGCCAATGAGAAGAGACGCAACTTGAACCGTCAGGAAGTGAAGTTACGCAAACGGACATAAACACATGCTTTTTACATCTTAACCAAAAGTCGTAAACAGCGCACAAACAATGCATAGTTTACACGTTGTTGACACGTTGATAACACGCCGTTGACGCATCAAATACGTGATAAATTTTGACGCGTCATTACGCGTTGTTTACGCGTCATTTACATGTCAAATTAACACGTAATGTCTACATCGATTTTTCACCGCTGGCTTTCCATACACGGTACAAATTATTGTTTGTTTGWATGGATATCTGCTTTCAAATACAAGCACAAGCCGATGGTACAAATGTAACGCGATGTACGTGAGCCGTAGGCCGCTCGTGTTGGCTTCATAAACGGCTGTGAAATGAGACGGTCTAGTCCAGTGTTTCCCAAAGTTGGGGTCGGGACTCNGTTGTGTTGTGGCATTTCTTTAACTCTGCTGCTAAACGTTAACGCACCAATTTGTTTACTAATGAACCTCACTTTGAAAAGTTTTTTTGTCTCTTTTTAAAAAGGTTCAATAAAACAAAACAATCAGGACATTTTCAGGTTTTCTTTTCTCCTACAGCAGACAAAAGTCAAAGCTTTTATCACTAAATAACCACTTTTATTCAAGTTCATATTCCTCTTATTTATTCAGTATTGTCTGTTTTTATTTCTCTAATGTTCTGTCATAGAGTCACTTTTTGTAAGAGTAAACTTTGAAAAAGTTTGCATCTTAAAAGTCAGTGTTTACAGTCTGAAAATAATCCTCAGAAATGAAAGACAAACATTTTCTCACAGCTACCAGAGGTGAGAATAATGAATGTTTAATAATGATAAATCCAAAAGCAAACTCAGTGCAACCCACAGCTTTGACTCAGTGTCGATTCAATTATTTCTTCTCATTTATTATGCATGTAATAACTGTACAGTGAAGCTTTAAAAAAGAAGTCATGGTGAAATGGCTTTTGGTTTTTGGGAAAGTGACTCTGTCTTTAGAAGGAACTCCACYGATAGATTGATTTTTAAAAGTTTTGTTTTCCGTGGAGCCAAGGACAAAGGAGGGTTATTCATGACTCTGTGCAGTGGTCCCATGGTGTTCTCATTGTTCCCTCCCAGATTGTTTTAGTCCTCTTCCACCTTTCTCTTTTTTCCTCCTGCTTCTTTCTTACCTGTTATTGCTCGCCCGGGGATTTATGGAGCGCCTGATTTCTTGGCTGGTTGTTTGGTCATTTGCTTTATTTGTGCTCCTACCCTTCTATCTGACAAAGTTTGATCGTTTTCAAATACATGTAGAGGTAGGCCATTTGCTGATGTTTGCCACTTTTAAAGTGAACCAGCAGTCAGGCATGTCTGTGCATGCGTAAACAGTTACAACGTAGAAAGATGAAGTTTAAGCAGCAGTTGCTACAACCAGCATTAGTAAAYATGAACATCACTGCCTTTACCTTTGATCAGAATACCTCTATTCTGATAGGGTTAGGGTTCTGACGAGTATTATGTCAGGACATAATAACCGTGTTTCCATCAAGGCTTTTTGATGCGCATTTAGAAGTGTCGCATTAAAAATGCAAAAAAAAGTTGGATGGAAACAGCAAAATTCGGAAAAAAAATCTTCAATTCGCTAAAATGTTTTTACGCTCGCTTGAGGTGGTTTTTGCATGATTTGCAAAGTAGTTAATGCGCAAAACGGGAGATGGAAACACGTTTGCCAAATAAATTCTGACGTAGCGCATATTTACCTCACGTGACGTTCAGCTGTTTCCGCTTTCCTGCCTCGTCCCGGCGTAGTTGCACGTGCCTTTCTGCTGCGTAGTTTAACATTGCGTTTATTTCCCTACGTCTCCTGGCAGCGTTAAACATAGCCTGTACTAGCTGAATAGATAGAATAATTACAACTTGCCCAATAGCAAGGCATTCACGAAAAAAATCGCTCCATTATCCCAAGATGATTAGCCTCTGCTAGTTAGCAAGTTTCACTTCCTGTTTATTACCGCAAAGCTTGTCACCGACGTCTGACGTAATCACGCGTTGCGTAGCCTCGTCTGACGTAATTACGCGTTGCGTAGCCTCGTCTGACATAATCACGCATTGCGTAGCCTTGTCTGACATAATCAAGCGTTGCGTAGCCTCGTTTATTCGCATCAAACAGTCGAGAGGGAAACTAGATGGAAACAGTCTAGATTCGAATTTTTATTTATTTAATRTTTTGCGAATTTTGAAAAGTTCGATAAAAATTCACTCTACAACTGGATGGAAACACCATTAATGTCCGTTACTTAGGATCGGCCATGGAGGATTTTCAGAGCCACCGTCTCTTGTGATGCATGGCTGAGTCTTTGATATGATAATAATGTGTATTAGTTTTTATTCGGAAAGATTTKCGAATAAAAGTGACTACAGCAGGAGTGTAAAATTAATTTTCACCAAGGGCCACATGAGCGTTATGGTAGCCCTCAAAGGGCAAGTAGTAATTAACTTCTACGTCTCACATTTTACTTCGACTAAACACAAAACATCACATTCCTTGTCTCATTGCTACAGCTGAGCACCGCTAACAAACAACTGAGCTCTACCTGGTATTTCTTGCATAGAAACAGCGTTTTCACACGTCTTGTTACAAACACTGAAAAGAACGTACGACTGAGTAAATGTGAAATAAATACAACAAAAATACTATTAAAAGTAAAAGTAGGGGAGTTTTACTCACTGTTGTGTTGTGGTGAGGAGTGCTGTCTTGAATTCCCAGTGGAGGGGCATTCCAGTTTAAATTTATGACTTYTAAATGGGAAATTCCCACTTCCCAGTACTAATTGTCTGCAACAAAAGTAACTGGAAAAATTAAGTGAAACTGAGATTTTACTAATTTTCCCTGCTGCTGGCATCTTGTAAACCCAGTGTAGCTCCACCTAGTGGTGAGATGACATCGTTTCACAGGTAAAATAATTGATGTATGTTATGGGAGATGTAGTTTATGGTCAATGCTGGGTTTAAAGCAYCTTACACTTATTGTAAGACATCAATATATATTTGAAGCTCTTGTGGGCCACTTAAAAACAGTACAACAAAATCWGTAAAGGAACCATTTTTGACATTATTTTTTAAAACAACTCAAAGCAGATACCTAAATATGTTGTCAAGTGTGTTGAAAGTTTTTTTNGACCACGGAGCCGGCCCACGTAGGATGCAGCCCCTGAATCTCCACCATTACTTCAGTAAGACAGACTACAGTTTTTTATTTCTTTGTTCTCCTGAATGACTCATTTTTAAATGTACATAAAAAGTACCCGTCATGATTTGCCCCATGTGTTTGGAGGTCGACTGCTAACCGAGTCTATACAAATTAAAATTGAATAATGATTTATTTACTTTTATCTTTAATTTTCTGCAGATAGCTCCTCAGCTAAGGTAGACAGAAGTTTGCAGAAGAATTATTTTAATTAGCGGGAGCCTTAATTGGTCATAATCAGTCAAAGAGGTTTAATTATCTTCTGTCGACACTGTCTTCTGTTCCTGTAGTRGGTTAGATTGCACCTGACCGACAATCTAACCCCCCATCGCCTCTTTAACTCAATCACTGACGTGTGCGTCACCAGCTGAAGGAAAATTACAGGCTTTGAATTAGAAAAATTGTCAGCCACTTTTCTGTTCCTACCCCTCCTCCCTGTTCTTTCACCTGTTCTTCCATCACCTTCTCATTCTTCTCTCTTTGTACAGAGGTGACTCTGTCTGGTTTCCATGGAAGCACCTGAGATAAGCCTTGCCAATCAGACGTGTTTGAGAGTAAAAATGTGTGTTTTTATGTTTAACCCCCCCCCCTCCTCACCTGTCTGTGCTGCGTGTAATTACAGTCCACCCACCTGTTTCTATTTATATTCCAACCTTCGACACGACGCACCTGGAAAATAACCCAAACGTTTCAAACTTCACCACCTTCCCTCCGACTCCGGAGGGACTTCTTCCACGCTACATGACTTCGCTGCTGGAGGGAAGAGACGAGCTGACTCCTGATGTCCTGAAAAAGCCTCAGAAAGCCTCAGAACACGTCTGCAGCTGCCACATCGTGCAGCCGGAGCTGACAAACAGCTGGAACCAGCTGCCGGGGCTTTTCGCTTTGCTTTTTTTTTTAAAAATCAATTTAATGTGTAACAAATAGGGCCTGGTACCTCACATTTTGATTCAAAATTGCTTAAAATGCTTCAATATCAATTTCATTATAAGAAAAAGTTTCTAAATACAGCGGGTAAAATAAGTATTGAATACGTCACCATTTTTCTCAGTAAATATATTACTAGAGGTGCTAATGACATGAAATTTTCACCAGATGTTGGTAACAACCCAAGTGATCCATACNTTTAAGGCAGAAAAGAAAAACTAAATAACTTTTGGATGTAAAAACTTCAGATTTCTTAACATTTATTAATGGAACCTTCATGGTCTGTCCTGTGCAGAATGACCAAATGCTAAATTATTTCTTTACTAAAATCTCTGTAACTTTGCTCCAGTTCATGTTAGCAGCATGAATCTTTGCACAGGTGATGTCCACAAGTGGATTCATGGTTTCCAAGAGTTTGTAGTCTTGGTCATTATGGTTTTAAATGGGTTATATACTGTTTAATGCAACAATTATGCAGGTGAGAGTGAATTTTTTTTTCAAAGTGATGTTCCATCCCCAATATCTCTAAAACCACAGCAGCAGTTTTAATACRTACACGTCTGATGAAATTTCCCAAGTATTAGCTTTATTTTGGTACCAAGATTATTTAAGTACAGTTTATAAATGCTGAGATACACTCAATTACATTTCYACATGGTATTTTCGGCAAAAACTTCAAGAAAACRRCTCGGGGCTTAAGASGTTAAAAATCTGTGGGCTACAATGAGCTGGTTGCATTAAGTTAATTATCTGAGCTTTAAAGRTTGTTGAATACACGTTTGAGTTAAACAAGTTTGTGTTTTTGTTGAATGTAAAAGTGTAAACCTTGGGTCTAGGGTCAACCTTTGTATTTGTATAAAAATCAAAGCAGTTCAGCTAATTTAGGTCACCAGTTTGATTGCAGCCAGAAACAGTGGGTGAATCTTCCAAATGTTAAAGCTGAAAGTCTTACAGAGAACACAATAAATGGACAGTCAGCTGTTGATTCGCAGCTCATTAGCACTTCAGCAGAGTGTTTGACAGGCAGGTGTTGTGTCGTTTTCCTGCAGCTCTGATGCTTTTTTTGTCTGACAGCTCTGRAGGTGAGCTTTGACATTCTGCCCCCATCTCTTTTTATCACCCTTTTAAATAAATGCACACAAACAGTGTGTATATCATGCAGCCAAGTCGTGTGTGTGTGTCTGAATCAACAGAGCGATTGTGAGCGTATTGTGGAAGATGGACAGCTTTATGTTCCCCCTCACTATTCAAATAGAGTTCACCAAGTCCGTTTATGTAAAAGGGAAAAAAAGGACAAATGATGAGATTACAGGGATGCAC
>NW_013952751.1:574340-578158 GCF_001266775.1 Austrofundulus limnaeus | reverse complement strand
CCTTGGTAAAATTTTCTCTCATAGCTTAGTTATGAGAAGTGTGAGATAAGTTATTTGCATAAATAACTATCCCTTACATCTGGTGGCCCGTACGGGCAGGAACTCCTGTTTCTTCACTCGAGGTGACCCCTACAATTTCTTTGTATGTATGGATCACTTGGGTTGTTACCAACATCTGGTGAAAATTTCATGTCATTAGCACCTCTAGTAATATATTTACTGAGAAACATGGTGACGTGTTCAATACTTATTTTTACCCACTGTAATTCATTAGAGTCCCCCTGGATAATTTTTAGATATTTATTTTCATGCCCATATAAACAGAAATCGTATACGACGACATTTTTGAAAAATAAATACCTGACAATAAATAAGTTACACATACTTATTTGATTAAATATAGAGCTCAAACATAAAAACATGACTAAATGTTTTCAAATGGTAAATTACCGTTTACTATTCTGAAACGAGTTGATAAAGTGAAGTTACACACATTTGCGTTAATTTTTTTGAAGATAAATAAATGCACCAAACATCAGTAACTATATGATGTTTGCAGCTAGATTACAATGAAGGTAAATTTAATGCTTTAATGTATAGTGAAATAAATCAAGTCTAAACAGTCTGCTGTCAGACTAAAATACGTGAAAGACCTGCGATGTTMAAGAAAAAGCCGTTAGCTCTTCGAGAAATAAAAAAAGACCACCGCTTTTTCAGGCTCCATTTTCACCGCTGATTTGGAGACGTAACACCATGGTAACGATGCGCAGTGTGTCCACGCAAACTTACGTGTAGAATCTGGATCCCTTTAAAATCAAGTTTCTATTTAAAAACCTCTTATAAATGAAACTAAGTCAGATTTTCATTGCTTTAGTCAGTTCAGGCTAAGATAAATGAAATCTGGCGGTCAGCCTTCTGGTTTTGCGTCAGACTCGCATTTCTTTATTTTCTGCTTAACTTCCTTTATCGACTTTGATGATGTTGCCAGTCCTCTGAGGGGATGTCACACACGGACCAAACACCAACATCAGCAGTAAACATAAAGAGATGTTATAAAGCAGTTACGGTTGACCTCCTTCACCTGCAGTCAAGACGGAACAAAATGAACGGAGACGGTTTCAGATGTTTCCAATCTTTAATGAAGCGGCACATGGCCAACTGCAGCATGCTGGGAGCTCTGTGGGGAAAACATAACAGGCCGAGCAGCAGACCAGAGAGATTAGAGGCTTACCGCCTGTGTGTGTGTGTGTGTGCGTGCGTGCGTGTGTGTGTGTGCGTGTGTGTGTGTGTGTGTGTGTGGGTAGATCAGGGAATAAAATGCAGAGGAGCTGATTGAAACAAAGCTCATTCCCTTTTTCTACTCTAACTGCTACGTGGACCTCCTGAGAGCGTCCCCATTTTATCTGTAAAAACAGGAAGTTGTTCTTCCTGCTCCGTTCTGGGGTCTGCTGAGACGAGGAGGGCTGGAGGTGTGAGGGTCTCATCTGAAACACTTTACGGTGATGACACGTTGAAATGTGTTGTTCTTTCCCATCAATATATCGGGMTTTTTTTTGTTGTAATATATGACTGAAAAGCACTAAAAAATAGTGGTTTTAGCCAAGTCTGGACTCCTGATCCCAATCTCCTGCTCTAAGACCGTTGGTTTTGTTTCAGTACATTAAAACGTGTTCCAGCTCCTGCAGGAAGGAGGTGATTTCTGCACATTTGCAGCCGGATTAGCAGAAAGCGTTGCAGCATTGGATCTGATGTGTGCTGCAGCTCTTTAATGATGCATGTTAGAAGACGTTACGATCAACATCAAGGCCGTTGTGTTCCATCCACGCCTCATTATTTTTGTCCGACTCCCTAAAATATTCTGCTCCATGTGATGAGTGATGATATTTTAAAAAATGGAAAGCCTTTGGAATAAAAGGAGAAACTGACAGACTACAGATATGTTAGCATTACTACCTTATTTTAGTGTGCGGATAATTAATAGATAACACAAAACATTGGAGGATTGTAGATTATTTTTATTGCTGGTGGACATGTCTTTATTTGGTTCTAGCATTAGGTTGGTCCAGTTGTCCAGTGGGGCCAATTAAAAGACCAGTGACCAGGATTCTGGGACATCTTGCAGCAATAATTATATTTTCCACCAAACAGAATAACCCAAATATAAAGTAGAAGAAATGAAGGATCCATAAACCCACATCGTCCATCCCTGGAATCAAAGTTACGATCTTCCTGTTGCATTTTGTCCCTAATGTAAACGATTTCTGTTTCAAATTACGCTGTTATATTTATGGAGTTGCATTTTTTCAATTAATTTTATGAAAATAGACAAACCAGAAAGGAATTAACATAATAAACAGAAAAGACGACAAAAACGTAAACAATGACACAGATTCTGACCAATTTTTGCAAACTGCTCTAAAAGATGATGCTCTGTGTACTTTTGGGTCATTTGTTCTTCATTTTAAGAACTGATAATAAAAAAACAAAAATATAGTCATTGCACTTTTATTTTCGACTCCATGACAATCCACCTGTCTCAGGTTAGTAGACATTAGGGGTGTAGGAAAATACCAAAACACCGATAANCGAGGCCAGCTAGCAGGCTGTGGTGTCTTCACCTCAGCACCTGATTGGTCAAAGTAACAGTATCACTGCTGTTTGTTTCACCCTCCAGGTGCCTTCACTGCTCGTTCTGAAGGCCTGAGGCAGATTTGTGGACCCTAGCAACAGATGATGATCGAAATATGATTGAATAAAACCTCTAAATAAATACAAGCTGCTGGGAGCTGCTTAGCCAGGAGAAAAACTATGAAACAAAGAGAACAGATATATTTTAAATAATTCTATCCTAATAATAATATTATTAATAACCATTGTAATAAATATTAAATATTAGTGATTCTGATTGTGTTTAGGCCAGCAGAGAAAGCCTTGCTGGCCCTGACGGCACAGCACTGCGATGATCTCGCCCACCTTCAAATGGAACCAGTAGAAAACTAGCAACAGTTTTGCATCAGTCCCACCTGTTTTRAACTGGAAGCAGACGACAGTCATCATAGTGGTTAGTGTTAGCTTCCACTCATTTCTTATCTGTTTRGTTGTTTAGCGTTAGCAGAGCTAAGACTCTTGTTTAGTGGACCAGTGGTTAGTAAACCTAACTAACATCATTAGTGAGATGTGACCGTGCTCAGAGACTCTCAGCTTTGGATCAGACTTACTGTAAGAGTACTGAGTCTGCACYCGTCTGCTAAAAAGTGTGACGAACACTCGGAGGTGCTTCGACCCTCTCGGTTGTTCTGCTGAGTCAGCACGCCCTGCAGACACTGACAAATTTCAAGGCAGGATGGGACACCGGGAGAAAGATTAGGACAGGATTCAGGTGAGATAAACAAGCCTGGCAGAAATGTTTTAAAGTATCTCCAGGTTACAACAAAAACCAGAACTGTGTGTGTGTGTTGGCAGAATGCTGGATCCTGAAATAAGACTTAGTTCATTAGTTTGGATTAATCTGACAGTTTTCAGGGATTAATTGAAAACGAGTGGGAAGAGAAGTCATTTTGGTCCTGTAGGTCCCCTGTGAAGACAGGAGGAGACAGATGTGTGTGTGTGTGTGTGTGTGTGTGTGTGTGTGTGTGTGTGTCTTCAGAGGACATTTATCCTCTATTTCACAGGAGACTGAGTGGGAAGCAGGTGATGGAGTGTGTCTCATCATTCAACAGCTGTGGACACACACACGCACACACACACAAGTTTGTACAGCTATCCATTTGGAGACATTCCATTGACTTCCATTACATTTCTACAGCCTAACCCTGACC
>NW_013952751.1:562349-564802 GCF_001266775.1 Austrofundulus limnaeus | reverse complement strand
TTTGTGGCCTTATAAAGTGTGAAAATCTACATGTGGGGTTAAATCTAATCTAAATATTTCTTGTCGTTTCATGTTTAATCCTAATAAATCAAAATGTCAGCACCAAATACCTTCACTACAGCCCTTTTATAAAGTCATTTGACCAATGGAAATACTGTGTTTCTACATAAGATAACAGGTTACAACCTTGTAACTTTGGCAACTGTTGGTGGGCCAAATCAAATGGCTTGGCGGGCCAAATTTGACCCGCGGGCCCCACTTTGGGCTCCTCTGTTCTAAGCGTTTCTTATAAAAACTAAAAATCTGTTTTTATTTCTACCTGCCATCCTTTACATTTACATTTTTTTTTACCTTCCCTCCTCCAGTCACATCTACCTGGAAAGTGGTAAATATTAACTGTTCACAGTTTTTCTGGTTGGTCGACGCGCCGCGTCAAGCTGCAAAAGTTCAGACTTTCCAACTCCAGCGATCGACGCACGAATCGCGTCAAATGTTCAAAACACTTCAACACGCGCAGCGCTTGATTAGCTTGACTAGATACAGTCTGCAGTAAAAACAATGCAAAACTAGTTAGCTAGCAATTGTTTTTTTATTTACAAGCAGTTATTATTGTTATATATGTTATTAAAAAGTTATTGAACTAGCTCCACCTTAAATGGTTTGATAATGATGGTGTTAAATGTCCAGTTTGAGAAAAATAAAAGAACATTTTTCTGCTTTTGCAGTATAAAATGAAAATAATGAGGGATATTTTGTGACTGAATTTTAGATACCAGTACTAGCTTATATCTTATACTTTGTGCCTACTTCCTTGTTTATTATGACATCATATCCGGGGTGGGACTTGATGCTGATATGAAACTAATTGGGATAGACCAGATCTGAGTTATGTGTGGTATACTCTACATGTCTGTATATAAATATTTAAAAAGTCTAAATCTGAATGTCTCCTGTGGGTACGGCTGCACCTTCTATTTTTGTTTTTTTTTCCCCCCCAGTATCTGTTCTTTAAATGTAAAATAAATGACCAAAAAGTGCAGGGACCATGAGGGAGTACTGAAATTATTTTGTAATGGATAGAAATATTTATTAAGCAATATGCAAGATGTACATTTTGACATTATTATTTCATCAAACAAAGTTGACATGTGAGGTTTGTTATAAATACACAAAAGCATAAAGAAGCGTTTCTTCTCCGTCTGACTGGTTAGAATGAAATCTGTACCTGAAGCCTCGACATCAACTACATGTGAACTCAGACAGCAGAGCAGCTGTCAGCACCGTCTCTGCAAAATGTTTTAAATCAAACAAAACACAACACATCCTCATTATAAACAGTCTGCTTTTTGTTCTCACAGCCAAGTTTCACATTTCGCTCTGTTCACTGCGACGCCGTTAAACAGGATGAAGAGATGTCATGTTTGATTATGAGACCTGCCATATTTTCGGTCACCAGCCTGCATGCGGGCTTCTTGTTGTTATTTTCCTGCGATAAACCGTCTGAACAAAACACCAGGCTGCAATCGTCAGAAGATGATCTTTTTTAGGCAATTAGCATATTGATGTCCTCTCAGCACATTGTTCCCATTCTGTTCTCRTTCTCCTCCTGCTGCGGCTGCATCTCCAGGGAGAAGCAGCAGAAGTCAGCACCTCTGTGAACATGATATAAAACATGGCTCCATGGTGAAACGAGGAGCACGAGGCCTGTGTGAAATACGTCCTTTGAAAAGCCTTAAAGAATTTTTCTTGGCTTGTCCTCCACCGTACTTAAAGGGTACTTTAAAAACATCACAAAGGAGTAAAAGCTTTATTTCAGCCGGCGGGGAAGCGATGAGCAGCCGGGCTGGTGTCACTTTTTAAAACTGAGCACAGACACTGAAGATTCACATGTGTATTTTCAGTTAAACTGTACTTTATGTAAAAATAAAAGCACTTCATTACAGCAGGGTTTAATTATTCCTTTTCAAAGTTCTGTCAGTGTTCGTTATTTTCTCTGTCACCCATTATAAAACAATGAACAAATAGGTTTGAAGTAAAATAAATTGAAATATTTCATTCTGAGAGCTGTGAGGTTTCTTTTTGATGCTTTTTCTATTTGTTCATGCATCTCCCTGCTGCAGCATTTCAGGGTAATGAGATCATTTCTGTGAAGAGTGGCTATTAATTAGCTCGGCATCTCATTTAAATTACACTTAAACCCTTTTTGTCCAACCTTTGGTTAAAATCAGTGGTGGGCACCAGTCCGCTAAAGCGCAAATCRACTAATTGCGGACCTAAATATTTTGTTTGCGCTTTAGCGGTCTTACTAATTTTTATAATTCATAAGCAGATTTGCGCTTTCTAAAATTAAAATGCAGTACCACTAATAACTAATTATCTACCAGTCATCATTATGTTGAACAGCAGAAGGTATGACTGTCAATGAATCACAACACATGTGATCTATCCAACAG
>NW_013952751.1:559877-561607 GCF_001266775.1 Austrofundulus limnaeus | reverse complement strand
CTAAAGGTCTGTTTCAGGAAATCACATCCCCAGCTATCGGCGGTTGTAGGATTAAGCTGTGCAAGTGTTAATGCACCGTTAGTTTGTAGTGTTGTGCGTATATTGTACATGAATTGTTGATAGCTAGTAAGTGTCAAATTGAACTTGAGCTTTGAAATTAGCGTCCGCTAGTTTTTCTATGGCATAAGCACTTTTGAAGTTGTGGACCTAAATATATTCATAAGCGCTTTAGAATTTGTGGAGCTAATTTTTGGATTAGTGCTGCCCACCACTGGTTAACATACTAAATTCTTCTACATATGAAAGTTTTCTTACTGTCGTCTGTAGAAAAGACTTTAAGTATCCTGAAGCATCTCAATAATCCAGATAAAAACATCTAACAAAGTTGAGTCCAGTCCTCTGGACTCTTTGTTGAAATGTTTCATCTGTTCTCCAGAAGACTCACTCAGCCCTCTGTGAACAACAAGTGGCCATCAGGGCACTAATGAATGGTTTTTAGGCTCATGGTCCTATTTTGCATGTGAAAAAATACTCAGGTGTCATCGGTAAACTGGCTGATTCGTTATGTGAAGATACTTCTTATAAGGCTGAGCTTACCTATCACTCCTCAAGCAAGGTTTATAGTTGATGCATTGAACATGGTGCAAGGGTGCMATCACCAACAGTGATGCAATCGTCATCCCGGGCAAGATTTACTGCTCCATTTATGCGCCCAACTCTCACGTGTGGTCAGGAGATATGAATCTCAGATGGAGTTAAGACTGAGTCACACAACAAGATTTTAAAACAGTCGGCTGATTTTCAAAGACTGATAGAGACCACACGTGAGGATAAAAAATCATGGATGTACCAGGTTTGCTCCTACAGTGTGTGGTGCACAGCCACACGGCAAGAGACAACACACCACACACGTAAAGAGATTTCATTCATGAACATTCAGATGTCAGATTTCATGAAATCTCACGAGAGTTCAGATGTCCGAGGAAAAATAGGACAAGACCTTGAGGCAGACCTAGAACTCGCTGCTCCGTTCTGGAAACACCAAATCAGATTATTTGTGCAAAGACATGACTGGCTTCTCTAACTGTGCAACACAATTCTTACCAGTGAAACATAAAGATTTACTTTGCAGCAATTTGAATTTTCCACATCCTCGGTTTAAACAAATGTCTTATTCACGTCTCAGTGTCTGTCAGGTTCTATTCGCTGATCTAACCCTGGAATTAATATTTCTTTGTGCACGAAGCTTGAACTGCCAGATGTATCGTCTTTAACTGCTGAATGATGGTTCTGTAGGAGGTTCAACATCAAACATATTTAAAACTGTCAGAAAACAAGAGACACATCACACGCTGTCAGTTTCTTCCTTTACGCTGTCGACTTCTCACAATTTATAGCTCATTGTTGTCAGTTCTGTTATAATGAAGAACGGATTRAACTGGAAGGCATGATTGTTGGCTTTTCTCTTGGAATAAAAGYCCATAAAGACAAAACTTGTCTTGCTTTGAGACATTCTCAGTTTCTCTGTTTCAGAGCTGCTTTTAATTGCTTTTAGGACAAATACTCATAAAGCTGAAACATCTTAGTAAGAGAAGTGAAGGCAGAAGCAGTACAGGTGGTAAAGTGTTCATCCACCAAGAGGCAAACACTAGCCATCCTTCCATCACCTGCTTCGGATGTTATCATCCATTAAATGGACGTTATTAGCCGTTATCAGTCCCATAGAATGG
>NW_013952751.1:556418-558610 GCF_001266775.1 Austrofundulus limnaeus | reverse complement strand
TGCATGTACAAGTAAAGGAAAAACAATATATATTTTAAAAACATTATGTTAAAATATATAGACTAATTTATTGAAACTGACCTGGAAAAATAATAAAAATAAAAAACAGTAGATAACATTCTCTAATTTGCGCATTTTAAGCATTTAAGTGGTTCATATAAATCTGCTTTTATTTCTAATTATGTCAGTGTTGGTCCTCCGTACTGCAGAAGCCTGATAATCATCTATTCATTCAAAGCAGGTGTGTTGGAGCAGAGAAACAAGTAAAACATGCAGGGCTGTGGCCCCCCAGGACCAGGACTGCCCACCTCTGGTCCAGCTCCAGCTGCTACAATCATTGGACAGCAGGAACAGCTGATGGAGGTAAATATTCGCCACGTCAGCAGTTATTCAGCAAATCTCCCCTTTTGTACATTAACTCTTTTTCGGAAATCCAAAAGGTTTTTTTTGGGAAACTGAGGAAGGTTTTTGCAAATGTTATTGTTTCCATCCAGCTTTTCTAATGTGATTCTTCAAAATGCACCAAAATCGCTGATGGAAACACAGCTACTGCCGCATTTAAGTGTAAACAGACGTTACAAAATGCAATTTAAAGACATTCTACGTGATGAAATGCCAACAGTAACGCCTGCTGTTGGTCTTCAGGCTGGAAAAGCATTAAGCTGTAGTTAAATCAACCCCCTGTTGGCTGTTTGGTGGCAGAAGATCCAGGCCAGGCYCCCTGCTTGTGTTAGTTGTGTTGTAAGTGTGCGACGTGTTGGCAGATGGTGGGAAGCTGTGGTCCAGATGCTTTTAATGAGAGAAAGTTGCCCTGACTCATCTTCTTCACTGCAGCTCAAAGTTTCAAAAATTAAACATTCTTTTGTACTTTATTCCACCTTCCTTATCTTCTCCTCTGCAGTGACTAAAGCCCACAGAGWGGAGGAAACTTGTTTTTATACGAAAGCAGCTGAGAACGGAGGCCATAAAAGTTCAAATACTAAAACCAGAAACGCATTAAATACGAGTTTAAACCAAAGTGTTTACAGTGGTGGCTTCAAGTTTTTGTTTGTGAGCTGCTTTGAGGTTTTTAATTGTCTTTTGTTGAAGGATGTGCTGGTTTTTTTCGGTCTGTTGGACAGACTGCAGCTCTGCAGGGAGATTAGTCAAAGTCAAATTAATTCATAAATGCATTTAAAAACAACAGGAACAAAAACAACCGCAGAGACGAATGCTGTCCTTGAAACCAAAACTGAAATATTCTTTTACCTGTTAGTCATGTTTAAACGTCTTCATTCCAAACCATTAACTACACAACGTTGGTGTTGATCATCAATACGTGGATCGATCTGTACCCTCCGACCTCCATGTTGTAAAAATGATGAAATGTAACKAAACCGTTCAGACTGCAGTCACTCAGAATAACATCAGATATGTGTCTGATTTAGRACCACACATAAAAAGATGGTAGTTGTCACGTTCAGATGGTCACAGATGGGTCACGTTGGTCTGCAGTGTGAACAGAGCTTCATCCTTTAGCTGATCATCAGCTGAATGTTGTGACTAGAATGCTATTTTGTGCCTTTTTAGTATATTTATTATAGATGATAGGGCTGTGAATTGGCAAGAATTTGGCGATACGATACATATCATGACAGAGGGTTGTTCCATAAAAAACGTAACATCTTCTTCTTTATTTGGGAGAAAAATTCAGGAGGAGGTGGAAGAGCAACATTCTGAAATATGTAAAGTAACTTGGGTAGTATATTCATTTTTATTGTATTTATTCTCCCAATCATCGACATTGGTAGAGACATCCATCTTTCAAATGAATTGTCTACTTCATTTAATATGTGATTGTAGTTGGTCTTAGCTACCCAATCCAGATCTGAAGAGATGTGTATCCCCAAATATTTGAATTCATTTACCATGTTAAACTGTAATATACTTGATGTTGGGCTAATTTTTTCTTTTGCATTTAGTAAGAGAATTGAAGATTTGGTTCTGTTTATCTTGTATCCAGATATCCCGCTAAATGATTTAATTATTTCCAAGATAATTTGTATTGACTGATTTAATTTTGATATGAAAAGGACCACATCGTCCGCGAACAAGGAAATCCTATGTTCTGTAGATCCGATAGTGATTCCACTAAGATGTGGGTGTGAGCGAATAGCAATAGCAAATGGCTCTATTGCCATAGTGAATAGTAA
>NW_013952751.1:548698-550203 GCF_001266775.1 Austrofundulus limnaeus | reverse complement strand
TTTTTCTCATTTTATTTTGAAACAAAAACTGAAAGAACCATACATGTGTTCATCTTCCATATTGTTTCTATGTTCTGAATTATAAAAAGGACAAATGCCTTCTAATTAGAAACATTCCATTTTAACTTTGGAACATGTATCTTTTCTTTACGGCAGCAACAGWTGTTATTGTAATGGCAGAGGTCGACTGGAACCAGTTGTAGCTGATAGTTTTGCAGCTTCCTTGAACAGAAACCCTTTCAAAGAAAAAGAGCTGCAGTAGCAGCCTGACAGTGTCGAGACCTGCGCAAAGATGAAAGCAATGAAAAACCGGCTGTAATGAAATAAAGTTCTTTACACAGATACAGTATATATTCAGGGCCACAGATATTTATTCAGGGCCACAGATATTTATTCAGGGCCACAGATATATATTCAGGGCCACAGATATATATTCAGGGCCACAGATATATATTCAGGGCCACCAACAGAACCTCAGCTGCATTCAGATGGGATCAATGGGAGCTTAAAGCTGGAAAACTGCAAAAGAAACATTCTTTCCTCTACGACACYCTATCTTACCTTTACTGCCTGAGGTGACAAACACTGTGAGGAGATATGCATTCCTTCAAAGAAAGCTAACACTTTAATTCTTCTGTCTTCTTCTTAGTGGAGCAGAAACCATGCTGTGTCTGTTAGATAATCAGTTTACAGGGAAACAAAAAAGTGGGCTTTATCAAAACATGCTGTAAGAAATCTGTGAGGTTAGAACACATTTGTTTCACACAGACGCTCCTGTGTTTCCTGTTCAGTTAAATATGAGTCATCTGTCGCAGATAAGCCCGGCTTAATGTAAAACCTGCAGCAGGCTCATTAGTTGATCTCTCCACCCACCGTGGGAAACAGGAGCATCTGATGGCATTTACACATATGTTACATTTGACAACGTTTTGAGGTGATGCTCTGATGCTTTTCTCTTAAATTCATGAAACGATGCGACACAAGCAGATGTTTTTATCTTAGTCTGCGTGTCATGAGTGAACGATGCAGTGGACTCACACGTTAACAACATCCAGATGGTGTTTATTGGTTAGTCGGGGACAGCTATGACCTATAGTTTATGTAATACAGTAATTACACTCAAACACGCTGCATCTGTGAAGGACTTCTGGATCCACAGCYACGGGCTGATGATTCACTGCAGTGTAGACGTTTGGTTTCTCCTAATGAAATAAGAATTCTGATTTTTTTTGTTGCAAAAGGTGAAAGATCGATGATGTTTTTGCCCAGCTGTTTTTTTTTGTCAGTACTGTTAGCTAAATATCTCATAAAACACAAGACAGATTTTAATCAAACTCTCAGAAAGTAATTGCTGGATGCACATCTACAGCTGACCAACCTTTGGAGTTAACTCGGTTCAAGATCAGCCATGCTAGTTTTCACTGGTGGGCACCAGCCCGCTAAAGCGCAAATCCACTAATTGCGGACCTAAATATTTCATTCGCGCTTTAGCGGTCTTACAAATT
>NW_013952751.1:545833-547773 GCF_001266775.1 Austrofundulus limnaeus | reverse complement strand
GGTTGTAGGATTAAGCTGTAAAAGAGTTCATACACCACTAGTTGACAGTGTTGTACATATATTGTGCATGAATTGTTGCCAGCTAGTAAGTGTCAAAGTGAACTTGTGCTTTAAAATTAGCTTCTGCTAGTTTTTCTATGGCATAAGAGCTTTAGAAATTGCAGAGCTAATTTTTGGATTAGCGCTGCCCACCTCTGCCTGTGATGAATATATTAACAGAAAAGAGAAATGACCCCTGTCCCACATCAGATGGTTCTGGTCCAGTGTGTCTGATCATAAAGCTCTCCTCTCAGAGGCGTCTCTTTAATAAACCAGATCCTTTGTTGAATTTCAGTTTGCTTATTCAGTCCTGCAGCCAATTAATTATTCTGTTTAGTTCTTTAATAATAACATTTTATTTTTGTGAGTAGATCAGCAGCCCTTTTTTTAATCACCCTGCTGTCTGCGAAGAGAAGATGAGGCTGGAAGTGAACAAATTTGAATAAAACAGTTTTCAGACCTCATGTAATATTTAGCAGCAACATTTTAAAACGTTTTTGATGTTTTCCTTTCGACAGGTGTTTGATTTAAAGCCTGGCAGTTTAAACGCCAGAAGCTGTCTGAGTAAAAATGTTCAGTATTTATAAGTTTACAAAACGCTGACATCGTTTCTTTTTATAGACTGGATTGGAACTGAACTGAAAACAGTTGYAGAAGATTATTGCTATAACCTTTACTAAAACCTTCACATTTAAAAAGCCCTGAATGCGTTGCCTTAGCCCCGCCCACTGAGGACAGGAAGTCATATGACATCACCTTCAACAGATAACCCTTTGATCTCATTTAGTATTAAAAACTAAGAGTTTTTCATGGAGAAAGAAGGCAACGCGTCACGTTTAGTTTCCTGCCGTGTAACTAACTAAATYTTGGTGTAAATCCAGCGTTTCATCCAGTCTGCACCAAAATGCACTTTCTCAGGAACGTTCATTTAAAAACCATCACGAAACACTTAATTTAGGAGACTCCTCACTGAGCTGATGCTCTCATCAGAGATCCTGCGTTAAATSAAAGATAGACTTTTATGTTTTACTCATGAGCTCGACTCTATCTCTGCAGCGCTGCCACTTACAGTGGCCCAGAACATCCCATAATTAGCAGGCAGATTAAGGTGCACCTTACAGTTTAGCAGATCACAGCCCTGCATTATAATTAAAGTAATTAGAACTCCTATCTGGCTCCATGCTCTGCTGAATCCTTACTGACTAACTGCAGAACACTGAAGCTGTGGAGAAGAGACGGAAACTGACTTTATTTTTATTTTTTATTAAAACGTGGAGCCGACAATGGGCAAAGTCAAAATGTAAACAAACAAACAAACAAACAAACAAACAAACAAACAAACAAACAAACAAACAAACAAACAACAACAACAAAAAAACAAGATTCTGAACTCAATCATACGGAACCCGTGAGGAGACATGTTTTTTTTCTTTTGCATTACCTCGCAATACTTTTGCGTTACCTCACAATACTTTTGCATTACCTCACAATACTTTTGCATTACCTCGCAATACTTTTGCATTACCTCGCAATACTTTTGCGTTACTTCGCAATACTTTTGCGTTCCCTCGCAATATTTTTGCATTATCTCGCAATACTTTCGCATTCCCTTGCAATACTTTTGCGTTCCCTTGCAATACTTTTGCGTTACCTTGCAATACTTTTGCGTTCCCTCGCAATACTTTTGCGTTCCCTCGCAATACTTTTGCGTTCCCTCGCAATACTTTTGCGTTACGTTGCAATACTTTTGCGTTCCCTTGCAATACTTTTGCGTTCCCTCGCAATACTTTTACGTTCCCTCGCAATACTTTTGCGTTCCCTCGCAATACTTTTGCGTTCCCACTTAATACTTTTGCGTTCCCTCGCAATACTTTTGCGTTACCTTGCAATACCTTTGCGTT
>NW_013952751.1:543067-544728 GCF_001266775.1 Austrofundulus limnaeus | reverse complement strand
CTGTTAAAAGTTCATGTTTATACTGGATCTTCATTTAAAAATAGGATTATAACAATGTCTTTGAGGACAAAGATGGAGCAAGTACATGTTAAATAAATCAGTGTTTTTAGGCAAAGATTTAATTTTAGTGAAAAAAAACTATTTTCATAAATTTCACTTTATTCTGAACTGTTTTGATTTTATTTATTCATTTATTCTGAAAACCTGAAAACAAAAAGGTTCTGATTCTGTTTTTCTGCTTTAGTTTAAAATGATCGATCGACTAAAAACAAAACAACAGTCTCTGCCTGGTAGGGTTGGGCATAATCGTATCGTGTGCAGTTAATCATCAGAAAAACATTAATCGATTATTTTTGGCACTTAACGTTTAATATGATTAATGTCACCAGGCAGACTGGAGATTTCCCCGGTCAGTCCGCTCGCTGCTCCTCTCTGCTTCAAACATGACGAACATTTAAACAAAAGTTCTGTAATTTATTTATCATTATGAAGTACAGCCTGAAGTCTGTGGTTTTGACACAGTTTGAAAAAGATTTTTACGAAGAGCAAATCTGTCCCTCTGAATTAGTCATGTGACGAGGACATAAGGGTGTCCAGGGACTCCAGGGGATTAATCATCAAATTAATCATTGTCGGCTAAATACCACAATTAATCGTGATTAATTTTATTGCCAATATTGCCCGACCCTGCTGCCTTGGCATCATCTGCAGTTTTGTTCTGGTTTCTYTAAGAACATGTTCAGTAACTGGACAGCAAATAGAAAATAATAAACTGAGGAGATGATTTTAACGACAGAYGGAGGTTTCAGCACATCTGGCAGCCGCTGGCAGTGAGTCTAACTGGGTCAAATGTCCTCAGATGATCTAAATAAGGAGCTGTTTATTCAGACGACAAAATGATTCAGATTCAGATTCTTATGAGACGAAACACGAAGAGAAGAAAGTCTGAGAGAGACTGAGACCATCTTATTCAACAAATCCTTCTGTGGTTTTATAAAAGCCTACAGATCCTTTTGTTACAGGAGAACTGAGAAAAAGGAAATGAAAACGAATCTGTGGATTCATCAGAACAATCATGTAGCATGTAGCGTGTAGCATGTAGCATGTAGCATGTWGCCGAAATGATGAAGCTAATTGGCTGCTAAACCAGTTTCCACTAAACTAACTGTGTCTGTGAGGGCTCTGCTGCTCTAACCACCCGCTGGAAGTGGTTCTGGTAATTAAACACACACACACACACACACACACACACACACACACACACACACACACACACACACTGACCTTTTTCTGCACAGTTAACGATTTTATCTTTACTCAAGCGAGCAACAAATCAATTCGCAGCTCTGTTAGTTTGTTTTATTTATGTGAAGTGATTTTTTTTTTTATTTGCATAATTTTTCTGAACCGTTTGAAGATTTCCGATATCTGAGGCTGAGAGAAAAAAATCTTTTCAGTCGTTTGATCTTTTTGGTGAAGTGATTTCGCTCACGTCTGCAGCACAAACTTCCACATCAACTTTACATCCATCAGACCAGAGGTTCATGAACATTTTAGCTTCTGAGCCCCAGAATAACAGCTTATATCCACCTGCTTTTCATTATTTCTGCACTTTAAAAACCTCAGAGGAAGGGGTTAAAGCATTTTTATTTTATTTTTTT
>NW_013952751.1:539783-541477 GCF_001266775.1 Austrofundulus limnaeus | reverse complement strand
GAGCCGCTCCTTGAACAACAACAAACACATGTTCGTCTGTAATGGCTGCCGTCTACCGGTGTTCTGAAAAAGTTTGTATCCCTGAAAAATGTTTCCCCTTTTAGAGWGGGAGAGGTAGAACGCTTCAGCTGAGAGTTTTGGTTGTTTTAACTTATACATTTTTTATTTTCATAGAAATGCATCAAAATCACTTCAACTCTTTGAAAAACTTTAAAGCTTCATTTTAGGTTTTTAGCTACTTTTTGTTAGTTTTAGCTCATAGCTACAGCTTTGATGGTTTTTATTTTTAGCTACTGATCATTTTAGCTTTCAATTACTGAAAAACTAAATCTGTTTCATCCAAATAGCTTATTTTTAGGGTTTTAGCTATTGTTATTCTAGTTTTAGCTCTTAGCTACAAATCGTATGGCTTTTATCTTTAGTTACAGTTCTGATAATTTAGCTTTCAATTACTGAAAAACTTTAAATTTGCTTCATTCGACTAGCTTCGTTTTAAGTTTTTCGCTACTGTTTTGCTAGTTTTAGCTCACAGCTACGGCTCTGATGGCTTTTATTTTAAGCTGCTGTTCTGATAATGTTAGCTTATAACTAATGGTTTGCTAATTATATATTGTAGCTGTTATGCTAGTTTTAGCTTCCAGCTGTTTTTCTAATTATTGCTTTTAGCTAGTGTTGCTGGCCTTAGCTTTTACCTGCACTTTTGCTAATTTTAGTTTTTAGTTTGGATAGTTTAATTAGCTTTTGTTCTGATAGTTATAAATTTAACAAATGATTTCAGCTTTTTTCTTCATTTTTCAGCAGAATGTCTGCAGAAAGTTGGAACACATCAGATTAACAGTTTTCCAGGTCAAAGTTTAGATTTAATAGTGACTCAAGAAAGTGAAGCTAAAGAATTTTGAGACTTGTTTGATAAAAGTAAACAATGAATAAACAAACATATTCAGCAGCTGTAGAAGTAAATCAAGAGCTGGATGGAAGTGTTTTRCCCTCTTCTGTCCACAACACTGAGCTCAACTGGTTTTTAACTCTTGTTTAGAGGCTTTTAAAGCTTCATTCAGTCGTTGTTTCTGTCTGCGTTTAATCAAATAACAAGAGAAAGCTTTCAGCTACAGAGACTCCAACGGTTCTGATGTGACTTCCTGTCGGAGCGAGTGGTTCTGGTGTCATGGCGTTGGGTTTTATCGTGGCTCATGGTTTCAAACACTCATACAAACTTGTTCCCCACTCTTTAACAACTTAAATGTCAAATATTTACAATAAAAAACCAACACAAAATATAACATTTAATCTATGGCTGCACAGAAACATGACAGGACTGAGATCTGGGCTTTGACAGAACCCCTTCAGAACCTTTAACTGGTTCTTTCTGACCCAGTGGAGTCCTGCTTCTGCTGTGTTTAGGGTGAATAAGCATTTATTAGCTCGTACCATGCTTTCACAGACTCTGCAGCTTAAAGGGTTAAATTTGAAGCTAACGTCTTGATGTAGGCTGTAAGACCTTGTCATGGACTAATTATTTATATCTGTTTCACCTTGACGCTGTCCAGTACTCATATCTTATSATAACTTATTTCGGCTCTTAATCTGTTTGTTTCCAGACGTCAGGACTCCAGCATCGGACTGACCTCTCTTGTTCGATAAGTTAACTCTTTGGGCTGAGAGCCTGTCATTGGCTAGACAGTAATATTTGTCGG
>NW_013952751.1:531875-533702 GCF_001266775.1 Austrofundulus limnaeus | reverse complement strand
ACTGACATCTAGTGGTCAACTGGAGCAACTACATGGAAAACTTTAAAATCCAAGCTCTTATTTTGAAAGGAAGATAGTTTCCTGTTCTCCCTGCTTTCGTTTCCCGTCACAAATCAAATCCGTCATGTACCCAGAATGCATCGCTTCAGTTTCCCAATAAACAGTTTTAAAATTACTTTATTGATGCTTCTTTAATGAAAAATCTACAACAAACAAAAGAAAAAGACAAAGAAGCAGCCGAACTAGCAATCCTCAACAACTTTTTAAAGAATCAGTCGAACTAGCGATCCTGAACAACTTTTTAATTTTTACACCAGGAGCTAAAGTTCTGTTTCAGGAAATCACATCCCCAGCAATCAGTGGTTGTAGGATTAAGCTGTACAAGGGTTCATACACCACTAGTTGGCAGTGTTGTACATACTGTATATTGTACATGAATTGTTGTCAACTAGTACGTGTGAAATTGAACTTGTGCTTTAAAATTAGCTTCCCACCACTGGTTGTTTCTTTTAGTGGTTTGTCTGCTTCTGAAACTAGTGCAGTTGTCTCAGTGGTCAGAGTTCCCTGATTAAATAAAAGTCAAATTCTTAAAAAAAAAAAGGAAATGTTGTGTATTTGTTACACAAGTTGCATGATATTGGAAAACCAGTACATCAAGCAGCTCTAGTACAAACTCACAATTTATTTAGTTTTCCAGGACATGGTTGACATTGAGTTCCTGACCATATGAAAAATGTAAAACAGGTAAAAAAATAAAAAATAAAAAAACTAAAATGGTCACAGTTTGGTTTGGAGCTGAAGTCTTGTTTCTAAAGTGTTTGAAAAAAAAAAAAAGCTCTGTCAGCAGAAACAGCTCTAATCTGCTGGGAATAAACAGCTCTTTAATAAACACAACCACCTGTCAAACTGCACGCTTTCATCTGCAGCTAAAAGCACCAGAGGTGGATGTCGTCGTTTCAAAAACAGCTCTTGACCTCATTTTCTCTTCCTCTATGCAGCCTTTTTTTTCTACCGATGGACCTGAATCTGAAACAAAGGCTCTGCTGCACACCTGTCCGTTTCTCTGTCCTGGATTATTGACTTGCTTTTCCAAAGTCACAGCACATATCTTCATTTCCCACGCTGGGAGGAGGAGGAGCCGCGAAACGGTGACTCGTGATTTTTCATGCGGAAAGCCCGTTTCTGTCTGTGCACCGGGGGGGATTACCGTGCTGTCAGATTATGGCTCCCTGGTTGGGGATGGATTGAAAGGTCAAGCTCACGCACAACAGTTTGCTCGTGTTATTTTTAACCCCAGCGATTGCCTCATTTCTAATTTATGACTTCAGAGCGTCACGGAGCTAATGCTGGAGTCATGGAGGCGTGGGCCAGGAGGGTTTCTGCAGGATTCACAGCGATAAAGCAGCTGAACGCAGCGCCGCAGCTCRTTTATGGAGCATTTATGCTCATTGCAATCAGCAACTTACTGGAAGTGTTTCTGTGTCAGGCCTAAAATAAACATCCAGACTCCCATGAAGTATTAAAGTGTGTGTGTAAAGTCATAAATGACTATGTTATACAAAAACAAAAACAATTTTTTGAGCTTTATATCATGTTCTAATGTTGCTCATCAAGTGTTGCTTTGACTCATTCAAGTATTTGAGAAATCCTTGAATCAGCTGCGGAGCAGGAGGAAAGGAGAGAGAGGAAAAAGTAACTTATTTCTAGCAGCAGAACAGGTTGGAAGATGGCTGTTTGATGTTGTTTATTGTTTTTTAAATCATCCTATAGGCTCTGACATGTTAGATAAATTTGAAAATGAGGTTTTTAAAATATCCGTAAGACTTG
>NW_013952751.1:528112-530245 GCF_001266775.1 Austrofundulus limnaeus | reverse complement strand
AACCAACCCCTGCCACCATCTTCTGCCACAAGTCCATTGGTCTAATGGTCTATGTCATGGACTTTCATGTGGGAGATCAGGGTTCAAAACCCAGCTAACTCAACTTAAACAAAAAATCTCTTCAAACTTCATATTGTTACACAATTACCTTAATTACAAACACCTGCTGACGTGACAGGCACAAGCTGGTATAGCAAACACATTTGAACTTGGTCAAAGTTCATTCTGAAAGTCCACTGCTGCAGGCAAAGCCATGCTGCAATGACATGCTATTTGGCAATGCACACTTGTTTTTACATCGTAAAAACCCATGTCTAGTTCCTATTTAAAATCCTGTCGCACATTAAAACCAATCAAATCGTTACCATGGAGAATTATGAGTTCAGGATTCTTGAAGGAAAGCAAGAAAACATCTGTAATAGAAGAAAAAAATGAGTGTTTGATTGGATTGTCTAAATTTATTATTGTTTTAGGGACTAACAGCTCATGCATAATCAAAATCAAGAAGCTAAAAATTGTTAATAATTTTAAAACCTTTTAAGATTTTTAGTTGAACTTTAACAGGAAGTCTCTAAACGAAAGTTGTATTCAGGCGGGTCAGACTCAAATCCACACGGAAGCAGAAGATCACGTTAAGAAGAACTCATCAGAATTTAATGACCTGAATATTCATCATTTAAGCTCGTATGACAGCAGCTGTAATGAGAAATGTGTCTCTTTTCTGAGCTCGACCATGTTAAATTTAATTTTTTTAGATTATTTTTCAGGTTCTCTGCAGCAAACCTGGCTCAGTGTTTACTGCTGTGCTCTGAAGGCAACACAATGCTTTTTATTCTTTCAGTTGTGCTTTTTTTCTGAGAAATTACCAAGTTTAACGTCTGAATGAAGCAGCTAACCTATTAAAAATTCATTTTAATTAAAGTTAAAAGTCATGATTTGTGTGTTTGTTCTCAGTGAAGAGGCTGCTGCTGCCTGCACTTTTAGTTTGACCTTCTTCCAGCTTTTATAACTGTTAGTGGAAGCAAATACAGAAAATGCAGTGTGAATGCTTTGCGCTAAAAGACTTTTGCTGAAAGCTGCTAAAGACAAGCTGAAAAACATTTCTGCAGGCACCACTGCAGTTAAGATATATGAACATTTTAAAAGATTCTAAGGATCTTGCAGACACTGTCATTCATTTTCTGAAAAAAAAAGGAAGAAACTAATTAAGTCAAAACATTTAATCTGCTGAAGTCCCAAAAGTCACAGCCGAAATGTCCTGAAGGTGATTTTGATATATATATATTGTTGAAATAGCACAAAGCTGTGGAATGAGCTGAAAAATGTACTGAAGCAAACAGAACCTTGCCCGTGTTTTCCAGTACAAGAGCAAAATCAGCGACGAGCTGGACCTGAAGAGGCGGATCCAGTCTCTGGAGGAGTCCATGGAGCTCCACGAGAGGATGAAGAGGCAGGCGCTGGCCGAGTTCGAGAGCTACCGTCAGCGGGTGGAGGACATGCAGCTCTGCACCGAGGCTCAGGTAGGTGGGGGGTCTCAGGGGGGTCAGCAGCTGTGTGAGGCGCCGCGGCCCCAGCTGCAGATCATCAGCATCATGTTTGTTCCTGGGTCCAGCTGGGAGGCTGCAGACTCTCTGTTTGTCAACAACACTGGCTGGTTGTCATGATGTCCTGCGTTTTTTGGCTTTTTTCACATCAAAATGAACTTGAATGTGTTTTTGAGCTCGAACCAACATCTGCTCTGATACATCTCAAAGCCAAACATCCTGGTCTCTGGGGAACARGAAGGTTACAGTGCTAAGTGTGATGAACACTAACTGAAGCTAACACACACACAATAACAAGCTCTAATCCAGCTAAATGAGATGATTTATTTCTTAGCTAAATAAATGCTAATTTTCTGTGAKTTTCAGCTTGTGCAGCCAAATGAAGTGAGAAGCTTGAAAATGTTTGAAAATCTAAGTGTGTTCACTTTAACGCCTCATCTGCTGGTTAATTTTTTCTCACAGATCAGTGAGTTCAGACCCACTCTGTTGTATGAGGGGCCATACAACCCATTAACCACACTGCCACTCTCACATACCTATATTCTACCTCTCACATACCTATATTCTACCTCTCACATACATATATTCT
>NW_013952751.1:525396-526930 GCF_001266775.1 Austrofundulus limnaeus | reverse complement strand
GCCATACAACCCATTAACCACACTGCCACTCTCACATACCTATATTCTACCTCTCACATACCTATATTCTACCTCTCACATACATATATTCTACCTCTCACATACCTATATTCTACCTCTCACATACCTATATTCTACCTCTCACATACATATATTCTGTCGGGTTTTTCTTCTTATATTATTCAGCGTGTTGATTTCTGAGCTAGCTTGTTTTGATTTGGTGTAGTTCGTTCTGATGTAGAGCAGGCAGATTGGCAGATCTGAGCCAGTGCATCTCCACCTGTCTGAGGTGTTTCATCAAAGACTTGCCGGCTGTGTTTAAAGCTTCCATGAATCGATCTCCTCCCTCGGCTCAGTCTTTCGTCTCGTCTTCTCTGGCAGCACACGCAGCGCGTGGTGTCCATGTCCAGGGAGGTGGAGGAGATGAGGCGGTCGTTTGAGGAGAAGCTGCGTACGTTCAGCCAGGCCCAGGCTCAGTTCGAGCAGGAGAAGAGAGGCGCTCTGGAGGAGCTGAAGGCTGAGCACCGACAGGAGGTCCAGGAGATCCTGCGCAGCCATCAGAGTCAGAACGCAAACTACAGCAAAGACCAGGAGAAACTGGGGCAGCTCCATAAAGCTGAGGTAACGTCTGCTGAAAGCCGAAGCAGCCGAATAAACAACAAGACACAAGCTGAAAGAAAGTTATCAGTTGTTTCTGTTCAAACTGTTCTGTCAATCCTGGGTCTATGACTTTTCATTTTTTTATGTTGAAATATGCAGTAAGGCTTGTAAAACATTGACCAATTCTTTTCTTATTTTGCAAAAAAGAGCTATAAGAATTATTACCAGAAAACATTATAGTCACCCGTTAAATATATTATTTCATCAATTGAAATTATTAAAATGTTCTGAGGTAGTTGATTACATAATCAACAAAATCTTATAAATGTGTTGTCTTTGAATATTCAATCTAATTTTGTTAGGAGGGAAAGTTGTTATAATTTGACAGGATTTGAAATGTTTATAAAACCTAAAATTCAAATAAAATTGAAGGATAGATTAGGGATGCACCGATATGAAAATTTCAGCCGATATCGATATCCGATATAAGAATTGCTGTTATGGCCGATAATCGATATTTACCGATATTACACAAACATGCAAATTATATTATACATCTGATCAAACAGATGACGCTCAACCAACCATCTCACCTCCCAAAACACAAAAATAAAAAATGGGAAATCAATATTGGACATTAATATCGCCCGTTTTACATATCGGACCGATACTGATATCAATACCGATATATCGTGCATCCTCAGTTCAAGGAGTAATATTGTGGAATAACTTGGACACGATTATAAAAATGCTGATTCCTTTAATCTATTTGGTAAAATGATAAAAGTTGAATTGTTGAAAACATATGAAAATATAACGATTTCTACAAGCTGATGTTTCAATGGTTAAGTTTTTTTTAATTATTATGCTGATGAGGGGGTAAAATTATACATGTGCATGTATGTATGTATGTATGTATGTATGTATGTATGTA
>NW_013952751.1:520562-522960 GCF_001266775.1 Austrofundulus limnaeus | reverse complement strand
GCAAAGGTATTGCGAGGGAACGCAAAGGTATTGCGAGGTAACGCAAAAGTGTTGCGAGGGAACGCAAAAGTATTGTGAGGGAATGCAAAGGTATTGCGAGGGAACGCAAAAGTGTTGCGAGGGAACGCAAAAGTATTGTGAGGGAATGCAAAGGTATTGCGAGGGAACGCAAAAGTGTTGCGAGGGAACGCAAAAGTATTGCGAGGGAACGCAAAGGTATTGCGAGGGAACGCAAAAGTGTTGCGAGGGAACGCAAAAGTATTGTGAGGGAACGCAAAGGTATTGCGAGGGAACGCAAAAGTGTTGCGAGGGAACGCAAAAGTATTGTGAGGGAACGCAAAGGTATTGCAAGGTAAACAAAAGTATTGCGAGGTAACGCAAAAGTATTGCGAGATAACCTAATATTGCAAGAGAACGCAAAGTTATTGCGAGGTAATGCAAAAGTATTGTGAGAGATTGCAAAAGCATTGCGAGGTAACGCAAAAGTATTGTGAGGTAACGCAAAAGGCTTGCGAGGTAACGCAAAAGTTTTGCGAGGTAACGCAAAAGTTTTGCGAGATAACCTAATATTGCAAGAGAACGCAAAAGTATTGTGAGGTAACGCAAAAGTATTGCGAGATAACCTAATATTGCAAGAGAACGCAAAAGTATTGCGAGATAACCTAATATTGCAAGAGAACGCAAAGTTATTGCGAGGTAATGCAAAAGTATTGCGAGAGAATGCAAAAGTATTGTGAGAGATTGCAAAAGTATTGCGAGGTAATGCAAAAGTATTGTGAGGTAACGCAAAAGGCTTGCAAGGTAACGCAAAAGTTTTGCGAGGTAACGCAAAAGTATTGCGAGATAACCTAATATTGCAAGAGAACGCAAAAGTATTGCGAGGGAACGCAAAGGTATTGTGAGGTAACGCAAAAGTATTGCGAGATAACGCAAAAGTATTGCGAGGTAATGCAACAGTATTGCGAGSTAAAGCAAAAGTATTGCGAGAGAACGCAAAGGTATTACGTGGAAAAGCAAAAGAAAAAAATCCCCCTATGTCCCCTCACGCGCTCCGAAGATTATGACACACTTTCAACAAATTTAAAAAAAACTAGAGTTCCAGTTTTAGCCACTCAGAACAGAGCAGGGTGGATCTGACTGAACCAGAGAGCATCAAATATCTTCATATTGTGTTTTATTCAGTCACACACGAGATGCTTGGTTGTTACAGCAGAACAACAACGACCTTATTTATAGTTTAATTTTCATTCATTAAAAGGGTCTTGAAGAGTCTTAAAATTTGATTTGTTGAATGTTGTTGATTGTTGATTTGTTGAATCAAACAAACTGAATCCAACCGAAAATCTAACAATTTTATCAGACTAGTTTTCAACTTTTATTAAATAAAAATACTTAAAAACCATAAACCCATAGAAATTAATTCAGTTTTTAAAAGATTATCATTCACTTTCATGTTCTTTATCTTATCTGTAATCACTAGATTTGATTTCACCCAAATAATAAAAGCTAATTAAGCAGATAAACCGATAATTTATGGTTTAAACATTGAGAGTTTTTTGTTGTGAGTTGCAGAAAATGAAAGCAGGTTAGAGTGAATATTTGCAGTTGAACGTTTTGAACCGGCCTGTTTGTTCCTCCCAGGCTCAGGCTTTTTATGAACGCGAGCTGGAGGCCATGAAGAGGACCCAGCAGCTGACGGCCGACAACCTGCTGGCGTGGAAACGCACCGAGGCCGAGCTGCGGCGCGAGTTTCAGACCCAGGAGGCGGCGCTCCAGAAGACCCTGGGCAAGCTGAGGGCCGAACTGGCCCGCGTGTCGGACGAAGCCCGGGAAAACCGCGAGAAGTCCTACAAGCTRCAGACGTCACTCACCGCAGCCGAGAGCAGCGTCAAGGTGAGCCAGGGCCATGACTCAGCACTTCTGATGGTAAAACTGTACTTTTTGGTTTAATCTGGCAAATTTAACCTCATCAGCTTTGATATAAAACATGTAAATTAAAACATCAAAACCAAGGAGGAAACCAGGTGACYGTGTGATCTGCTAGTGAAGCTAACGGCTAACGCTAATTTTGCTAAATTGAAGCTGAATTTAATGGTTTGAATTTGAATAAATTTGCTTTGAAAATGTATTTTGTTCTATTAAAAATGTTCTATTAGATCAGGGTTGGTCAATCCTGGTCCTGGAGGGCCGCAGCCCTCCATGTTTTATGTTTTTCCTGCTCCAACACACCTGATTCAGTCACTGATTTACCGTCTAAGTTCTGCAGTATGGAGGACCAAAACTGACATAATTATAAATAAAAGCAAAAATATATAAATGAACCACTAAATAAATAAATACACTTAAAATGCACCAATTCAATTAAAAAAAGAACTTCACATCATGTTTTGTTATTTAA